>NC_081409.1:430925224-431230015 GCF_030272615.1 Cryptomeria japonica | reverse complement strand
CTCTGCATCACAATTGGGGCATATTTTGTCAGTTATAGGGTTTGCTCCTATAGGTTGCATTTCCTCATTTTCATGTCCAATCAGGGTGTTTTTCATCTAATTTGACCTATCCTACCCTTATCCCTCCTTTTCGGATCATTCACATGTCGTTTTGGACCAAAATTGAGTTCCCAATGCACAACTGCGCTTGTGTCAAGGAACCTACGCCTGTGTCATGTAACCTGTGCCTGTGTACCCTACACAAGTGCAGAAGACCTCACACAAGCATAGGATTCACCCTACACAAGCGCAGGAGTCCTTTTCTATAACCCCTGTGGGCCCCGCAATGTCCCGCAAGCAAGTCAAATTCATCAAATTGAAAACATGGGTTTTTGAGATACATACCGCTGCTCCCATGTCGTCCGGCCGTCTGAATGTGCATACACATTCTCTAAGGTGATCTGCCCTTGGAATGTTCACCATCTCTCTGCAAGTGTCCTTTTCCAGAGCAACAAATCCTCCTCTTTGTCCAGTGCAAATGAGCAATTTTCACTCTCTTAGTCTCATTTATAGATCTTTGTCAGTGCATAGATGGACGTGCACCCTATCCATCTTATGTTGGTCGCGGTCTTTTGCATCTTAAATTGCTTGTCCTTCATGCATCCGATCTCCGATTGTCAGTCCATTCGATCCTATCATTTTTATCGATCAATTGGCCTCTTTTTTGCATGTTTCCGGCCAATTCCTCGAGGGGGTATGCATATGTCATTGTCAGTATCTGGGGCATTTTTTTTTTATTATTGTTCTTTGAAACAACGCTTAAAATCGCATTGTCTCAAAGAGGGGCAAAATGTAGACACCTAAAAATGGTCAACGCTTGCGGAGTCATACATTAACATTTGCGCATTGCCTTATTTTAGGGTTTTTGCGTCGCATTAACATTTCTCCTATGTCACACACTTAGTCTTTATCATTTGCGAGCATCAAGTCATTCTTCTACATTCTTCATTTGTCTCGCTCTCAAATTTGGTCTTGTCAACAACACTCTCCAGTCATGATTTTGATCGATCTTATCCTATCGCATCAATGTGCGTGCTCATTTGTCATCATTTTGGACATCGTCAATCCTAATTAGGGTTTTGTCCTCTTATGAATCTTATCATCTGGCGATCGATTTGTCATCAATCCTTATCATTTTCAATCTTGTCATTTTGTGATTGATTTGTCATCGATCGTGGTCATTTTCAATCTTGTCATCATGCAATCTATTTTGTCATCGATTCTTGTCTTTTGATCAATTTGTCATCAATCTTGTCGTCTTGCAATCTATTTTGTCATCGATCCTTGTCCTTTTGTCAATTTTGTCATTTTGCGATTAATTTGCCATCGAACGTTGTCTGTCTCAATTATGTCAATTTGGATCAATTTGTCATTGTTCCTCGTCAATTGGCGCATTTATCAATCAAATCATTTATCACATTGGTCCTTTGTTAATCAGAATCATGATCAAGTCAATTATCTTTCATCAAGACCTAATTCATCTTCTAGGGTTTCGTGATTTAATCATTTAACCTTGTTTGTCATTTCTCCCTTTAGGATTAATAAATTATTTATTTATCCTAAGTCTTCTCATCGCAATTAAATGTTCATTTAATTGGCTAATCATTCCTCTTTTTGTGAATTAATTAATAAATGAAAAATTATTAATTGATTTACCTAATTTCCTAATCTTTCATCAATTTCTAAACTCCTTCTTTGTGAGTTAATTAATAAATGAAAAATTATTAATTAATTCACTAAATTTCTAATTTTCATCAATTTCTTAATTCCTCTTTTTCTAATTTTCTAATTTTCTAAATTCCTAATTTCATTTACTCCTATTTCTCTCCTAAATTCATGGGAATGACATAGCAATTTGTCATAATTTGTCATAATTGACAATCAATCAATTCTTGACATAGAAATTTGTCATAAATTGTCATAAATTATCAATCAATCAAATTTTGCATAGAAAGTGCATAATTTGTCGTAAATTGTCATAATTGACATTTTTGATTTGCAATTTCTATTTGAATTGAATCATGCTAATTTGATCCATCTCTCCAATTTGTCTATAAATTGGATGAATTTCTTCAATCAAATCCCTAATCAATGAGAATAATTAGATTATCGAATTTCTAATCAATCATGCTTCGAGTACTCTTGTGCCAATATCTTATTTACTTGATTTCATCTCATGTGTGTGCACTTGAAGGTGAGATCCACAAACAAAGGCTATTTGGAGAAGAAAGGACAATGGAGCCGCATGAAGGAAGCATTTCAGATCTACATTTGGTTTGCATAGTCTTTTAGTTTTGAATGTTTCATTTTCATGTCTTTATTGAGTGTGTTAGGATTGATCATTGCAATTGTGCTTTCGTGATTGAGCTAGATTAGTGTTTTCTTACATGCTTTGATGATTTCCGATTTCCTAGCTACAATATGCAAATTTGGAAAAGTTCTGTGTCAAGCAATGTTATGAATAGTTTCAGTATAAGGATTTGTTCTTGAAGTGTTTCATTCTTTATCCAAGATTGTATAATCATTTTGTGGGAGTAAGAAGGAAAATCAATAGTAAAGATTTTCAACCTTGAGTATTTCCACATAGAGCCATGCCTAGTAAACCAGAACAACCGTATAATAGGAGAAGTTTCATCATGAACCATTATGCTGCTCTAAATTTTAGAGATATTCCGGGTTACCCAAATCCCATACCCACAGAAATTAGAAAGTATTTGCCCATATTTAGTGGGAAGAAATCAGAATCAGCATGTCAACATTTGAAAAGATTTTCAGATTTGGTAGGAGAATTTGAAATTTGTCAGGAAGATGTATGCATGAAATTGTTTATTCAGTCATTAAAAGAGGATGCAAGAGATTGGTTCTCTTTTTCACCAGTGAATTCTATTACCTCATGGGAAGAATTGGTTTTAGATTTCATGGAGCAATTTGATGAGAAGGTGAGTGATTCCGACTTGTTGAAAGAGTTCACTTATATACAAATCAGGGAAGATGAATTGGTACCCACATTTAACATCAGATTTTCACAAGCTCTGTCCAAAATTTCCAGAAGGTATAAAATTGATGATAAAGTATGTCTGGATGTTTACATGAGTGCATTTGATGAGAAGATGGGTTTCCTATTGAGAAACAAAGAACCCAAAACTTTGTATGAAGCTTTTAACACAGTTAGGGACATTGAAAACAATTTGAAATTCGGGATAGCCATGAGATCTGTGTCTAGTGTAGTTTCTTATCAAAATGCCTTCAATGGTGGAATACCATGTGAAGTTGAGTAAATCATTTCGTGTCTAGGTGCATCAAGCTCTGCAGTTCCGAATGGTTTTGTTGATGCATGTGTTTCAGAGTTAAATGAGAGTCAAGAACCTCTGCTATTAATGTCGGTCTCCTCTCACAGTGTGGATGGAATGATTAGTGGGAAGCATTGTGAAAATGTTGATACAGAGATTGATATATACAAGGGATATGTACCATTTGATTTGTATGCTGGTTATGCTGATTATGTGGCTGCCAACTACCAAGTGAATCATGCATCTCTCGAGGATAATATTAATGAAAATAATGATGGTGATGACCATCAATCTTTACATGTTGCTGATGTAGTTGATGTTGAAATACTAAATACAGAGGGATTACTAAGTGTTGTTGTGTGTGCAAGTGAAAGTGTGCAATATGATGAAAATCAGAATTGTTTAGTGCGAACAATAGCTGACCCTCTTTTAAACATTGATGATGTCAATTGTGTTGAGGATGAAGTAAATCTATTTTCAGATTTCACTTCAGATTTCACTTCTTGTAATCATGATGATGATCTTTCTTTTTTAAAAGTTATGCACAATGTTAATTCAAAAGATTTCAGCGGTGTGCATGATTGCAATGAAAATATAGCACACACGGATGGACAAATTTTTACGAAATCTCAAATGGAATAGCAAAGTGCAATGCAAGTCCAGAAGATTGCAAAACTTAAGAAAGCTCTTGAAGTTGTGGATAAGAAAGTTCAAATATTGGAGAGCCTTCGAGCTGTTGATGAAGACCTTCTGCAATATAGTGAAGGGAATTCTTCGGAAAAGGACTGTGAATTGAATGCTTGTATACTTGATGAACATGTTGATCTAACAGATGGTTTTATGACAAAAATTTTTAGTGAACATGCTGAAAACTCATCTGATGAAGTAAATGGCAGCAATGTTCATGTTCATTCTTTGGCTGATGACGAGTGTTCAATTGGTGAAGAAGATCAGTCGTGGCAAGATAAGTATGACTATCTTGATTTTCAGAATGATAGTAATAGGATGAAATCTTATGGATGTGAAACATGGAAAACTGATGATTGTTCCAGCCACGTTTCAATTTCTTCTTTGTCCGATGAAGATGATTGTGATGATCGAATGGACGGTGTCTTTAGTAATTTTGCTAATGTTCTATTCAATGCTGATATAGATACGGACCAGCCACTTCAGTGTCATAATGTTCATGAGGGGATTCTTCATTTTGTTTCTAACCCTTTGTATGAAGAAATAACCGATCAGCCAAATGTTGTAAATGATGAACCGGTCCATAATACTGATGAAACTCTAAACAACAATAGCATGGGTTGTAAAAAATTATTTCATGATGAAGGTAAGAGGCATGGATTATGTGATGATTACTTAACACCACAAATGAAAATGTTTCAAGTGGATGTAAACCTGAAAGAGAGAGTTAGCTAAGGATTTGCTTTAGCCAGAGGTATGCATTCTTTTCCATGAATGGGATGTTGAGAATGTAGAGGTTTTCAGTTCAATAAGCAAGGATAGTATGAGGTGTGATCAGCGTAGTCAAGTATCACATCCAGATGGTAATGTTCATGTTCCTTGTTTGCATCAGCTGGTTAGTAATGCCCCTCATTCTATGAATTTAAATGATAACAAGGTGAGTGTTGATAGGAATTGCAATGTTGAAAATGAGTGTTTTATTTTCCAAGTTCAGCATGATGATGTCCTTGCAAATGGTAGAATTGATTAGGACAGTGAAAGGTATGTCAGCTTGTGGGAATGCCTCTATGGTGATTTGTCTCATAATTTTACTTGTGTTGAAGTAGTGTGTGATTACAAAGTTCAGAATCAGATAAGAGGTAAGCAGACTAGTTGTTTTAGTAATGAGACAAAAGAGGTGGATTTTAAAAGCTATGCTCAGTTGTTACTGGAAGGTGCCTTTGTTTGGATCATGGTATCAAGTGATGAAAATCAGATTTTTGACAGAGGTAAATGCTAAGATTGATTGAGCAGCTTGTATTCAGTTTTAAGCATGTTTGTACCTATTGTATAGTCGCTTTGCTTCAGTTGTGTGGTTTTCAATAAAGTGCTCTGTTGTTTGGGTAGAATAAGGAAGCCCTGTTTTTGAAATGAGAAAAGAATAATTGAGAGAAGAATGATCTGTTTTTGGGTGGTTTGCTTAACCAAAGATATCTGGATTCTTGTGTTGATCTCGCAATCAACCATCCCCAGTCAGAGCCACTGTTAGGACTATTTAAAATTGAGTCAAAGTTGAGAGGCCCAATTCAAAAACTTTTCTCTGCATGTCAGAAAAGTACCCAAATGAGTCAGTTTGAATGGCCTAGTTTGCGAGAGGGAAAAATGGAGCCAGTTGATTTTTAGGGGGTAAGGCTCGGGATTAATGCCCCACACCTTTCATTTAGCCTATTCAGTGATGTGCAACTTTCATAATTCAATTTGGATAAGTTTATGAGGTACCCATTTTGAGGGGTGAGCTAGAAGTGCATTTTAGGCACAAATGCAGATTTTATTGAGTAGCCTACTTTGAGCGATTACATCTTTTACCTTGTTGATCGTCATGGAGAAATTAAAATTGGATTCAATTAGATGCATAAATGTGAGTGAGCTCACAAAATTTCAAGTCTTAACGAATCCATTTGCTCAGTTTTTGAAGCCAAATCCATTTGCAGTTTCTATGTTTTGGCAAGTCCCTGTTTCGACAGCTAGTCGGAGCCCTGTTTCGCATAAGTGTAAAAGTTACCTTAGTAAGCGTCATGCCATAATGTTTGTTCTGGACTGATGTTGGTATAAATGATGAGCTACGTTTCAAATTTCAACGCTCTACCAATCTGTTTGATCGGTTTTCAAAAGAGCTCATTTTGCCATCAAATTCAGTTATCCGCACTCTAGTGTTATATCAGTTAATGTAGCCATTTTTGTGCGCGCGCCGTTTGCATCCTTTCAGTCTGGTGATCAAACTAAGAATTCAAAGATTTAATATGTACTTAAAGGTACCTGTGTTCCAAATTTGAGGGACTACGGAGGTCGTTTGATATTTTTGAGAAAGGCGTCATGTGTTGCCAGGACATTGACTTCGTCAGGTCGGCAGTGTCGACAAAGCCAGTTGGCCATTTTTGAAAATTAATATCTCTTCACTCGAGACTTGTCTTGAGAAACCATTTGGTAGAAGTCATCCTTGTATATCAGAGTACACGCCTGTCAGATGGCGAGCTCTAGAAAGGTGTTTTGACAGGTTTGAAAATTACGTCTTCGCGATTAAATGCGAAAATTGTGGCGTAATTGCCTGAAGGTTGTAAAATGCGGATTAATTATCCGAAAATGATGCCGATCATTTCCAGAGGTATGTTTGAGATCTGTGAAGCATTTCAAAGGCTAGTTGCTTGAAATCAAATTTTTTTTTAGTCGGACCCACTTTGGGGCCCGACCTGGCTCATGCTTGTGGATTGATTTTGTTGGCGACTTTGTTTAATAAAAGAATTTCAGAGTATCTAAATGCAGGTTTTGATTATGAGGAATGTTATAAGAGAGATGATGATAAAATTCATATCCCGTGCAGTCGCAATAAAGAGGCACATTTACTAAATCAAATTGCAAATTGGTAGTTAACAAAAGAAACCGCGGATACTCCTAGGCAAGTATGTGACAGAGTAAAGATATTATTGGGCATTGTTGCAGCAATATGGCAATAATAGAGCAGTAAGGATCATTTGAGAGAGCCTCTACAAGAGTCTAAGGCACAATCAAAGATGAACACAATCAATATATAGTCAATGAACAGTATGGATCGCAGACCTTCAAAACACAAATGGAGCTATTCATCTGTCAAAGGACAGTGATACAATCGTTGCACAAGCTCAGTTCCTTCAATGCATTAATAAATCCCTGTGTGTTATGGAAGCATTGGCCTCTCACATGGTCGACCGAGGCATTTGAAAAAAAAATCTGCAAATGTTTTCTCCCCTCTACATAGTCCTCTCTGCTGCTGGAGTGGGCATTTTTGAGTTTTCAGAACAAGCAAATGCACAATGGCATAAAGATCACATGGAGGTTTTCAGACTTATGCAGGTTTAGAAATTGTGCAAGGAAAATTTCAGCCCTTACATGGAGTTAGGAGAGGTAGCTTCAAACAAATACCAAATGCAAATTGCAGATGTAGCTTCTGCGTGGGGAGTGAGGGGAATATGAATAAAGGTTTAAACAAATTTCTGCAAGCCCAAAGGCTCATCCTCTCCCTTTGTGTGAGCATGCATAAAACATTGCAAACAAACTCTTTCCCTCTCTCACGTGATGGCTGGTGGAAGGGTTTTTAGAATCTTTCAAGCAAATGTTGTAGCAACGGTCCTCCTCTCTCCAGCGTGGTAAATGAAATAGACAAATGCAATAGCAGATGTATAAGCTAATCCAATAGGTTATTGAAACTTCAAATCAAATTGCAAATAGTGTGGCTATTGGGAGGCAATAAATTTTAAAGAAAATGCACAGAAAACACCATTAAAACTCAAGAAAAAGCTTCAAAATGCATAGTCCCAGGCATAAGTACAATATCCCACATTGGCTGGGGAATGGAAAATTTTAATGTTTAAAAGCAAGGCTCCATACAAATATAATGTCAAAGCCATAAAAGGCTTTTGAGGGATGGTGCTCATGGGCGCCCAAGGTGGGCCCACATGCGAGCATGGATCCCAAGGCAAAGGAGGAGGTGACTGGGATATGATAGGTGGACCCCACGTAGGCACACTTCCCGAGGCAAATAGGTGAAATTTTGCAGAGGAAGGTCAGGTTAACGAGTGAGCAGGTTCGAGATGGATCAACGGTGCGCGCTATTTCACGAAAGAAAGATGCACGCGAGTTACACCCCGCGAAGTTGCGAAGGCCAGGTGGCGGGTATAGTCAGATGTCCAGTAGGCGGGTCCTGGTGAGGTGGCAGTGACGTGGCACACAGTTGGTGCATAGGTGGCAGTCCAGTGGCGATGACATGGCGGCCAAGTAGCAGTGTTGAAGCAGATGATGTGGCGGTGATGAGGTGTCATCCCAGGTGGCATCCGGTCAACCCCATCGACCAATCAGAGGCCTCCACGTGGCAAGGCATCAGTGCACAAATGGAGACAAAAATCAAAATTAAAATGAATAAATGATATAGTTCTGACTATATTAAAATTCGAAATATTTAAATGACTAAGCACAAATGGGAATTAATTCGCCCAGTGTCTAAATTTTGGACAAAATATAAAGTATTATATATCGCCGGAAAGCTCTCGGAGTGAGGAATCTGATTATGATTTTAATTTTGACAAATGTGGGATATTTTGGAGGCAATTTCCATGGGAAAAAAATTCAGTTAGAGAGGAGACACTTGGCAATTCAGTTGCAGATTTGATTTGGTTCCCTCTCCCTTTTATTCCCAATTCTTCTCAATTGTAACGGTTCTAGAAATTTTGAAAATGCTCCAGATTTGAAGGCTTCCATTTTCTAAAGATCTTGACCCAAGTTTGTAAATGCTTCTATTTGGTTTCAGGGTATAGAGATTGCAGTGCAGTGTTGTAAATATGGTTTTAATTGCAGGTCTTGCTGGTGTCAGGCATGAGTAATTTCCCACAAGATTGTCTCTATGATTTTTTTTTATTATTATTATGAATTCAATCCTCAAGGAGGATGAAATTTGTCATCTCAAGGAGATTGTATGATTGTTTGTAGGCATTCTTCAATGAAGAGTTTAAATTCTATAGTCAGTCATAAATAATGAAATATGTATCCAGATCTGATGAATTTGTGAATGAATCAAATAGTGCATTAATATAAGGTATTGATGCATGAATATCTTGTTTAAGGAAAACAAACTTGCATCTATGATTCATATTTGTAGTTCTGTGAGTGACTTTGCTGCCCAATGAACAAGGCACTAGTCATTGACAGATTTGGGAATGGTCTCAGATATACATTTTAAAAGATAAATCTATTTCCCTTTATGTTTAGGGGTTAATGTTCTATCTTTCCAAAGCTCTATTTCACCTATTATTTGTATAAGATCCAGCCCATCTATACCTGTTACCTAATTTGGTGAGCTTGTTGAATGGTTTGTCTGCTCATTGTTGATGCAGTCTTATGTTTGTGATTATTGTATTCAATGCATCAAAAGGGTGTTCCCCCCTAGGTCTAGCAGAATCTGAAGTGCAGGAGGATCATTAGGATCCTATGTTATGTTTTCCAAGCCCTGAGGTGTTTCATTGATTAAGATTGGCTATCTCATAGATAGATTTATAGGTGTCTTGGGTTATCACTTTTGGTGAACAATAGCACCAACTACATTGGGACTCCTTCGACGTGAAAAGTGAAGATTTATATGATTTGGAAAGATAGATGCAAGCAGAATGAGATGCTAAAGCCGGTTCTCTAATTCGCATCTATCCATGCATTCCTCTATTCATGCTTCGGTGCCCCACTCTTTGTTCGTTTAGACTCTTCACAAAATAAGCTTAAAAGCCAAGAGGGAACTGGTTGGAGTTCTGGCAGATGGCTCTATTTTGGTGTGTCTCTGTCATGTCCCTCTGGTCCTCTATCTACTTCTTGAGCCAGACTGAAATATTTCAAAGTGAATTTTCTGGCCTATAGATAGTAGGGCTAATGCCCACGTAGTTCGCCGTTGTCGGTTCTGCAACTCAAGCGCTATATCCAATTTTTATTTATCCGCAACGCATACCGAACGAAGCTCCACTTTCATCCACTTCCCTTCCTGGTGTCATTGGTGTTTAAACAAGAGAGGTGCTAGGATACCAACAATTCAACATAATGCTCAGAAGCGGGAGCTGTTTGTTTGTAGCTTTTCCATGCCAATCCCAGAAATCCCACTACACTAGCTATTCCCTCTCTATTAGTCTTGATCTTTAGGGAAATAAATATCGAAGACCTAGCCTTTGCTGGAAGGTGCGAGATCAAGAGGTGCCAGAGTAGCGTAAATTCGACCACCTTTGAAGTGTGTGTAGGGGAAAAAGTGACACTAAGCAAACATGCCCTAATCTCACTTTCAATCACACACTTGTGGAATACGAAAGAGCCTAGAGGTATCACACAATTGGCTACTTCTTTTTGTGGAAGAGAGAGCCACGGGCTACCTATTAGGATTTCTATTCCTTTGTTGCAAATGATAGACGGAATGATGCAAGTTCAACTATTAACCCTAAAGTGTAAGTATGAACTAGTAACTTTGAGCACAAGATTGTAGAATTGAGATTTAATGATGAACAATTGTAAGGATAAGAGGAGAAATGTAAATGTGTACCTTGAATGGATTTGATTCTGCAAGATCTGTCGCTGAAGCCGGAAGCCTGAAATACTGAAGCTGCTACCTCTGAAACTGCCGAAATTCACTGAAATGGATAGGGACCAGGGCGCCTAGCGCCCCTGTCCTGGCAGGACCAGGGTGCCCCATGCCCCTGTCCTAGCTTTCTGGGTTCGAATTTGGTGTGAAGTTCTATCTCGGTCCACTTCTATTGAATCTACAACTTGTGGCGTCCTTCGAATTCGGAAATTTGCACTTATATCTAAAAAGGGTTGTAGGTGGCTATATAGGGTTTTGCCTTAGTCAAACCCCCGCTTTGGTGATTTCCACCTCCACGAATAGCCAAGTTGTATAGTAAAAGTTGTGTGTGTAGACCTTGTGTGTGTGCAAGATCCTAAAATGAAAGTAAGCAAACTAGAGCAACCTACAAAGTAAACCCTAATTGCTTGTAATTGACAAAGTAAAATGCTCTAAATCAAGATGCAAAGTGATCTAAAGCATGAGTGCAAAGGATGTAATGAAACTTGTGCAAAGATATGAAAACAACATGAAACCATATCCAACCCCCAAGGGAGGGGTACAAGCCAATCTTCAGTCAGTGATCTCTTATTGTTCTTCTATGTCTTCAAAGCCCTAAGTTGATGAATGAAATTGAATGCTTGATTAATGGATGTTGAGTGTTGTTGAAGATCCCATAAGACTTTCTCTTTTGCTACAATGTCTTCCTTCTTGTTGCTTGTTGTTGTTGTCTCCATTCATGATTCTTCCTTATATGTCTCTTATGCTTTCAATTGAGAAAAGAGAGTCTTTATATAGGAAACCCTAGGTCTTAATTTCACTTTAGGCTGACTTAGAGATTGAATCTCCATCCAATTTCTTGGGGTTAAGCTTTATTTTATGATTGGATCGCGCTCCTAACATTTCGGGAAAAATGTCCAGGACCATGTGCACTCCGAGCACCATGGTCCTGACAACTTTTCACCAAATTTTCAGGGCCGTCGGATATGATGATTTTAGAGAGAATCCCAAAGTTACAGCTGATTTCAAGATGTTTTGACCCTCGAAATCAGGCCTTAAAGTTTGAAATAGGACCTAATTAGGGTTTTAGATTAAATGATGTATTGGAAGAATAAAATGAAAGGGGCACACTTTAATGAAAAGGGCCCAACTTTATGATATGGGAGATGATAAAATAGAACCTTAGACCTAATTAATTTAATTAATTAAGTGATAAAAGGGAAATTCAATGCAAAATGCAAAATGCACCAAGGCGGGTGCTAAACTAGGTGTGAAATTGTACCACCCTAGCAAGTGCGTACAATTTACGACACTACATTTAGCCCCCACTTTAGTGGTCATATGAACACTACGTGCATATGCAAGCTAAAGTACAAAAAAGTAAACATTATTTGAAAAAGGATATATCCATAAGTTGTCGGATGAAGCCCCCAGTGGCATCTGCAGTACTCAGTTAGGAACCACAACCTACACAACCACATGTTAGATCACAAAATCACCTAATTCTTACTAAGGAAGGTGATGAAAATTTGAGGGTAGCTATATGCCCCCCCTGTTTCGGCTTGCTAATATTAGTGAGTTGGAAAAAAGGTATCATGTTTACCACTTTGAATTGTTAAAGAATATTGATGACAAATGCTCATAAGAAGATTTGATATGAGATCAAAAACTAATGGAGAATCATTTGGTAAGAAAGAGGACTAAATCTCAATTCCAACACAACAAAGAGTGTGAGGATTTGAGAGTTCTCTAACACAAGATGAAGGATGTAAATGGAAACAAAATGCAAAGAGAAGAAAAGAAAGGAAAAAAGCATGAATACACACATTGGTGATCCATGAGAAGAATAGTGAGAGAGAAAACATGGACTTCTCGCCCCTAGATCTTGGATAGGTGATCCATGGGAAAAAGGACATGGAAAACTAGCCCCTAGAGCCTGTCTAGGTGATCCATGTAAGGGAGGAGAGTGAGAAAGTCTAGCCTTATGCCGCTAGTTCCACTCAACCTCGTGCATGTGTGTGTAAGTGAGGTTAGAAGCACCTCATAGGAGTCTATGCCCGAGTATGCTACAACCTGTATATGTATAGTACAAAAGCATGACATCTCGCTCTAAGAGTCTGTGCTCTGGTTCCAAGAATAATCACCTTGCATAAAATGAAAAATGGAGACATCTCGCTCTAAGAGTCTATGCTCTGGTTTACAGAATGACCCATTGCTCAAAAAGTGTAATGTTTATGTCATAAGCAAAGTAGAACAAGGATACCTACCTTCATCACAAAAGAAGATACCCCAAAAATGCAACAATGTCATGGATCCAAGCAAGAGAGTTTTGCACTCTTTAAGCAAGGATAAGATAGTTGAAAAGGGATATCTTGTAGTATGTGTAAAGGAGATCCTTAGAGGAGAAGAGATCTTTGTACAAAAGACACCTATCCCCAAGAGGAATTGTCTTAGACAAATATAACATCTTCTAGAATAAGACAAAGAAGAGAATAAGAATGCAATACTTCCTTCTTTTGCGAGGTGAAAGTGATTCTTAATGAAGGATGACGCTCTTTTTAACCCAATTGGGAGAGTGAATTCATATTTTACCAAGTGCAAAAGAGGTTGTAGTCAAGGACTTACACCTCTTGTAAGAGAGAATCCTTGAACAAACAACAACAAATGCATACAAGGAATAACATCAAGTAATAAAGTTCACACCATCCACAAAATAGGAAAAAGTGGATCCTTAGATAAAAATAAGGAAAGATCATTTCCTCCCAAGGATAAGGACAATGAGAAGAACTTACACAATCTTCTAGGGAGAGATTTAGACATAAGCAAAATGTACTACATACTCACATGAGTTCATGCAAGCAAGACATTAGTGTATGTAAAATTATCCTCACAAGAAGTGGGTAGGATAAGAAAGAGAATACACATCTTCTCCCATATCTAGAAAAAGAGGATTCTAAAGAAAAGATGATCAATATTTCCACACTATTACCCCAAAGGGAAATTTTAACCATAAAAAGAAGAGATGTATGAAATCACTCTTGTCCCCATAGGAACAAGAGATAACATAGAAAATTAGGCTATTATGTTGCTTCAAAAAAAAAAATGATTGCACTTGAAATTGTACCATCATGAATGACAATGAGCCCCCAGTAAATGAGCTACCAATGTCACATAATGATGAGCAACATAATATCCATTAATGTTATTTAAAGACATGATAGATTGAATGAGGTATTTGAATATGACATGCTAAATGCTCAACTATAAGTGAGATCAAAAACATGTATAAAATGATAAAAATTGAAGAAGAAAAGTCACAAGAAATCTTAGAAGAGGGATGAGTGTAATTTATTAGAGCCTTATCCCTGGAGGAAGGGACTTTATGATGAATAGGAGATAAAGATTCATAAGTGGATTGAGAAATTTAAGGGGATTCATAAAGAGATTTGTTCATCGCCAAGATTTCCTTATGAGGGGAATGAGAGTTGATAGAAGTAGAAGATGATTTAGTTGAAGTGAGATCATCATCACTACTAAATATAGCATTCACATTGAGAGATGGTCTTTTAGATGCTTTGGTGGGCTTAGAAAGATTATATCCAAGTCCAAATGAATATTCATGCATGTTATGTTCTAAAGGAACTTTAATTCCTTGTTCATTTGTGCCACAACCACTTCCAATATAGCCACTCTTAGCCAAAATGTGAAAACCACGACCATAAAGGGATGCTAAATTAGAGAGAGATGGTGATGCCCCATAGGTCTCAGTGCTATTTGTATTAGAGGAAGATGTTGAAGAGTTATTTGAATCGGAGGTAGCCACAAAGTTGTTACTGAATTGCTTAGACAAAGTGGGCTTCTCTTTAGTTTCTTCCTTAGATTTTCCCTTCTCAATCTTAGGCACTCTATATTCTCCTACAAAAGTAGGGTTAAAGTCTAAAGATCCCCAATCATCATCTAAGAGAGCCTTTTCAGGAGAAAAGATATCTTTGGGAGAAGATTTTGATTGAGTAGAAGGATCAAGAGTACTAGAGGGGACAAAATCCTTAAAGGAAGTAGATGCATTTGAAGTGGTAGAAGGACTGGAAGTAGTTGAACAAGAAGATCCAGTTCGTAATGGTTCTTGAAGATTAGTATCAGCTAGCAAGGTGTATGTTATATTGTCATAAATGAATTTGACTCACCCATGCAAAGTTGAGGGGACAACTTGCATACTATGAAGCCAAGGTCTCCCTAATAGAAGATTGTAAGTCAAATTACCAGAGATGACATAAATAGGTGTAGGTAAAGTAACAGGACCTACTGTAATAGGTAAGGTTATGATACCCAAACATTCTTTACCAACATTATCAAAGCCTCGAATAGAAATAGAAGAACATTTAATGAGAGAATGATCCACATTAAGCTTGTCCAATAAACCAATACTACAAACATTAAGGCCAGATCCATTGTCCACAAGGGTTCGTCTTATAGCACTTTCATTGATAATAACTACAATCATAAGAGGATCATATTGATTTTGAATTTCATGAGAAGGTAACTCATCTTGTGTGAACACAATTTGAGCTTTGGGTTTTCTTGTAGAATCAATCAGGGAAGCCATGTTATTATTATTATTATTAGGTGTCACTGCAAGTGGGACATCTAAATTTTTTAAAGCATATTGTAACATCCCATGATAGGCAGGTGAAGTTTGAACTAAATCCCAAATAGAAATCTTAGCCGGAGTAGTTTTAAGTTGTTCAATAAGATCATAGTCCTTACTAAGCATTTGTGAAATACGAGGAGCTTGAGGAAGAATAGGTTGGGAAGGAGGAAGTGAAGTTGGGATAACTGGAGGAGGATTAGGTTGCCTATTGTTTCTTGTGTTATAGGTATGAGCAACCGCATTATAACTCTCTCTAGTCAGTTGCTTAGCATACTCATAAGGGCTCTTAGTAGAATAACCTCCTTGCATAGTAATAATAGGTTTCTTAGGAGTGCAAAAATAATCATTAACATAACCACCTTGAACCACTAAGATAGGCTTATTTAAAGGTTGAGAATTTTGAGAAGGACAAGCACCTTGGACAACGAAGAGAGGTTTGTTAGGTTTTTCATTCACATGTATCAAATTGATTGAGGATAGTTTAGAGGAATGAACAAAAGTGTTGGAAGAATTATTGATAGTCTTCTCTTGCACTAAAATCTTATCACGGATTAAATCAATTTTAGGAGAGAGACAAGGGGTAGGCATTGATGTTCTAGTAGGAAGAGTAATACTAGGAAAGGTCATATCATCCTCTATCATCAAAGGATCTACATGGGGAATAAACTCTCTAGGAGAAGGATCAACATTACTCTCTAAAGTCTCACTTTTGAGAGGGAGATCTTTGAAAGAGATGTTAACCATATTGCTTTGAACTAGGGTATCCTTATGAGTAGAACCAAGTTGAGGAGAGGGAGATGCGTTATTTTTAGAGGGAGAATAATTAAAATTCAAGGAAGGTGAGAAACTATCAAGGGAGTTTTCAATCTTGATTTCATCCCCTTTGGCTAGGGTTCTCTCATGGGGTAGAGAATAATCTACACCTTCTTCTAATGGTTCATCCCAAATAGTGAAGTGGTTGAAAGGAATGTTTGAAGTATTGTCAATTTCGGGAGAGGAGATAACATTGTTTATTAATTCCTCATCCTTAGGAGAGAGAGCATCAATAGATGTGTTAAACTCATCCTCTTTCCTCAAAATATGTTCAATATGATCTTTAGGGGAGAGAGAATTAAGGAAATTGCTTATTATTTCATCTTCTTTCTCTAAGGGATGCTTATAGGTAAGACAAACTTTAGGAGAAGGGTAAGCATTTATCATTAATTCATCATCTCTAGTGGGAATTTTGTTGGAAAAGGAAATGCCATCACTAGGAAATGTAGGGATAATGTCATCTTCTTGCACAAAAGGATCCTCATGAAGGGAGCGTTTTTTAGGAGGAACATGAACATATTTCTCCAAAGATTTATGCTTAGGAAGGAGATCTTTGAAAGAAGTGTTCATAACCTCTTGTTGCACTAACATGCCCCCATTGGAAGGACCAACTTTAGGAGAAAATAAGTCAATGTCCATCAATACCTTTTTACTTAGAGAGGCATCATGTAGGGAAGGTGAAGTAACATTAAGAAAGGTGTTTATGATATCATTCTCTTCCTCTAGGATAGCTAAATAGGAAGGGCACATTTTAGGAGAATTGTCAAGATCACTCTTAAAGTATTCATCCTTAGAGCATGGGAGAGTCTCAAAGGGATTGGTAGCAACTCTTTTAGGCACTAAAATGTTGTTATAGATGGGTGGAGGTTCTTTAGGAGAAGGAAAAATTGAAACAAGGGAAGCTAACCCATTATCACATCTATGAAATGAATGCATCATGACAACAATTTTCCTCTTTCAAATGATGACACATGCAAAATAGAAGGAAATGTTTTATTTTAACCAATGCAAGAACTTAGAATGTAGATTTAGAAAATTAAATTTATGATTCAAATGAGTTCCTAAATCAGATTTGAAATTATTGATCTCAATTAAGCTATCCACAAGTTCAACTTTGAATTGAAAAATTAGGGTTTTAGCAAAAATTTCCTCTAAATTTTTGAATCTTGCAAGAAATTAAAACTTGTAAATACAAATTTGAATTTGAAATAGCATAAACACTCAAATTTGAAAACATAAATCAGAATTAGAGAAGATTGGAATTCACGTCGGGTTCACCAAAAATGTGTAGGGGAAAAAGTGACACTAAGCAAACATGCCCTAATCTCACTTTCAATCACACACTTGTGGAATACAAAAGAGCCTAGACGTATCACACAATTGGCTACTTCTTTTTGTGGAAGAGAGAGCCATGGGCTACCTATTAGGATTTCTATTCCTTTGTTGCAAATGATAAATAGAATGATGCAAGTTCAACTATTAACCCTAAAGTGTAAGTATGAACTAGTAACTTTGAGCACAAGATTGTAGAATTGAGATTTAATGATGAACAATTGTAAGGATAAGAGGAGAAATGTAAATGTGTACCTTGAATGGATTTGATTTTGCAAGATCTGCCACTGAAGCCAGAAGCCTGAAATACTGAAGTTGCTACCTCTGAAACTGCCAAAATTCACTGAAATGGACAGGCACCAGGGTGTCCAGCGCCCCTATCCCAGGGACCAAGGCACCCCACGCCCCTGTCCTAGCTTTCTGGGTTGGAATTTGGTGTGAAGTTCTATCTCGGTCTGCTTCCGTCAAATCTACAACTTGCAGTGTCCTTCGAATTCGAAAATCTGCACTTATATCTGAAAAGGGTTGTAGGTGGCTATATAGGGTTTTGCCTTAGTCAAACCCTCGCTTTGGTGATTTCCACCTCCACAAATAGCCAAGTTGTATAGTGAAAGTTGTGTGTGTAGACCTTGTGTGTGTGCAAGATCCTAAAATGAAAGTAAGCAAACTAGAGCAACCTACAAAGTAAACCCTAATTGCTTGTAATTGACAAAGTAAAATGCTCTAAATCAAGATGCAAAGTGATCTAAAGCATGAGTGCAAAGGATGTAATGAAACTTGTGCAAAGATATGAAAACAACATGAAACCATACCCAACCCCCAAGGGAGGGGTATAAGCCAATCTTCAGTCGGTGATCTCTTATTGTTCTTCTATGTCTTCAAAGCCCTAAGTTGATGAATGAAATTGAATGCTTGATTAATGGATGTTGAGTGTTGTTGAAGATCCCACAAGACTTTCTCTTTTGCTACAATGCCTTCCTTCTTGTTGCTTGTTGTTGTTGTCTCCATTCATGATTCTTCCTTATATGTCTCTTATGCTTTCAATTGAGAAAAGAGAGTCTTTATATAGGAAACCCTAGGTCTTAATTTCACTTTAGGCCGACTTAGAGATTGAATCTCCCGCCAATTTCTTGGGGTTAAGCTTTATTTTATGATTGGATCGCGGTCCTAAAATTTCAAGAAAAATGTCCGGGACCGTGTGCACTCCGGGCGCCATGGTCCTGACAACTTTTCACCAAATTTTTAGGGCCATTGGATATGATGATTTTAGAGAGAATCCCAAAGTTACAGCTAATTTCAAGATGTTTTGACCCCCGAAATCAGGCCTTAAAGTTCTAAATAGGACCTAATTAGGGTTTTAGATTAAATGATGTATTGGAAGAATAAAATGAAAGGGGCACACTTTAATGAAAAGGGCCCAACTTTATGATATGGGAGATGATAAAATAGAACCTTAGATCTAATTAATTTAGTTAATTAAGTGCTAAAGGGGAAATGCAATGCAAAATGCAAAATGCGCCAAGGCGGGTGCTAAAATAGGTGTGAAATTGTACCACCCTAGCAAGTGCATACAATTTACGACGCTACAAAGTGATTTCATGAGGGTTGTTGTTAGTTACCAAGATAGAAAAGTAGGGCCTGGATTAACAGTGGTGACATATTCAAATATCCAGATCCACTATCAGTTTGAAGATGTATAGGTATACATGAAAGAAGTTTGGGGCCGGATCACTACTCTTCAATTCATCAGGTTGTCTCGGTCCGGCCAATCGATCTAGAGGAAATCTTTACCAATTGTGATATGGCGATATAGTGCACTGAACCCAGAACAACTTAGACCTGGGAGAAACAAATCCAAGGAGCTTGCTAAATGACTTTGCATGGTTCAATTTGTGAGAAAGCAGGATTCAACTACTTTTCAAGGTATTTATCCATTCTTAGCCATGATGTTCAAGCTGGAGTTTCATCGATTCAAATGCTATAATCTACTTTATGTCTCACGGGCCATAGCTAATGTGACAAATATGGGGTTTGGGCTAAAGGAGTTTCAAAGAGTGAAATAGCTAAGAGCATTAGCATTTCTATCTGAATTTCAAATGCAATGCGCAAAATCCAAAAACAAACTGAAAGGTCTAAGCACAGAACTACTACATTGATCCCTCGTTATGTGTATGAACAGTTCCGTGTATGATTGATTGCTCATAGCGATTTTTCTTTCTGGTGCGTCCAGTTTTGACAAGCCATGCCTCGCAAGAAGTAGCTAGTTTTCATTCACATGGTGCGAGATCAATTGACAAGGACTTGCCGGAATGAATGTTCAATACCAACCTAGATTCTTATCAGTTACGGGAGCTTAGGATTGATAGCTAGGGAGAGTTAAACGCCGAAATGGTGAAGTAGGAATTACACCGACACAATAATATTGCAAGTGAGCCTGATATGTACGAGCATTTATCCCGGAAGTTAGTTTCACCACTTCGCGATTCTGGTAATGAGATTTGAATTGCCAGACTCCGTGAAGTGTTTCAGTTAACAATTTGGCAGGCTATGGGTGCTTCCCCTCATAGCCTTCCTTCATTGCTGGGTCTTTTCTCTGTCCCATAGGAATCTTTCTGGCCTTCCTTCTCCCCTCCAAATAGGGGTGGTATCGGTAAGGTTCAATTACCAAGCCCAGGATATTTTGATTTAGACAAGATCTGATAGACTTGGGGATTAGGATTGAGCCGATCAAAAGTAGGGGGAATTAAGAAAGGTATGGTTCTGGTATTGACCCAATAACACTAGTAAATGAACTCTCTATAACTCCTTTCCTTGCCTGAATATTTGGAGTGGTCAAAACCGGTTCTAATCTTGCTTTTCAAGCACCGGTGTTAGAGTTGTCATCATTCCAGGGCCATTCTACCTATTTCCTTCCTTTACAGTTATACCCTCCGGGAGCTCCACGAGGCTACCCACTTATCTATGAAAGAAGGGGAAAGAGAGAAGAACCTGTAGAATATAGGAAGTAAGGAAGGCCAGCTGGACCATCCCCTACCCCCAAAAAATCAAGGTGGAAAGTGGGGAATTTTAAGAGTAATAAGGTGGCATATGGGGATGGTAAATTCTCCTCTGATAACCTGGCCTTACTTGGATTGTAAATTCTCCTTTGTGAAGGAACAACATGCTCTATTTTTGGGCTCCTACCCAAAAAAAATGGAAGGCCGAAGTCAAATCAAATTGAAGAGTGGGAAGGTGGCGTATGGGGATGATAGAGAGTGCGAATGTGAAAAGAGTGGTCAATTTCCAATACCTAGCCCCTCTCGATGTCAGACATCCAATCCCTAGACCCTACTGATGAATGACGTTTCTAATGGTCTTGGCTTATATAGGCCACACATATAGATTTAGAGCCAACTTACCTTGTTAACCCCATAGCATCCGAGTCAGAGAAAGTAGCTAGAGCATAGTGGGCTTCAAATATAGAGGTAGCAACCGGAGAGGAGGCAAAGCCTGCATATTCAATTATATAAGATTCGACATCCAGTTCTAGGGGCATATACATATCCTCCAGATTGAGATCAAGCACTAGTTTAAGATACTGTTCCATAGCTAACAGTGGCAGAGCCTTAACTCCACCTAGAAAAGGAGAAGGTAGTTACGATGGATGAGTTTGTGAAGGAACAAGCCGCTATAGAGACAAAGGCTTCAGCACTAGCGCAATAGTATATTTTTTTTACCGAGTCTCGGAAGCACCCCGCAAGGTATCCCTTTAAGTTTGATTACCAAAGCTCATTGATCCACCAGCTTTAGTATAAGCTATAGAGGCAGCACCTTCTCGTGCGAGGCGCATATTCCAAGGAACTTGATCTTGAACTATAAATTCCACCCTGCTTCGGGGACATAAACTTAAATGGCCTCTCGATCTCACTCTATTAATGTAATTGGTGGTTATAGGTCAACGGGTTCTGAGTCAATAGAGTAAACTACTATATTGATTGATCGATATTTCCAAATCCATAGCTAGAAAGTGATTGATCCAGTTCTAGGGCCATAGCCCATAGTGTCCCTTCCAGTTACAAAGGCAAAGGCGGCTAGAGAGGTTGCAGTTCATTACCCAATGAAAGATCGAGATCTAGATGAATAGGTTCACCTCCTGCAAAGGCAAAGGCCGATGTAGAGTATAAGGAAGGAGCAAAGGTGGGAGCAACATAGGCATAGAACGCAAAGGAGGCAAGTGCATAGCTTACAGTTTTCTAGCTTGTTCCAGGGCCAAATATAGCACTAACCGGAGCAGAGGCGGGTAGATCACAGGTGGGGGTTTCATCTGTTGAATAAGCACTAGAAGCATAGGCAGTTTAAGCAGCAAATAAAGTGATAGGCTGGGCCTTTTGGCTTCGCTCCTTTCCTATAGAGCCTGAGGAAAGACTCTATCTATATTATCCCTCCCTATACAGCATGTTTCCAAGGCTTAAGGACCATACCCGTATAGGTGTAGACCAATTGAGTTAGTTATAGCACCAGTAGCAGGAAAGAAAACATCTCGCCCAGCATATTTAAGAGTTTGATAGCCTGCAACGCCCCCTTCATTCGGTTCTTTATCCATGACCCATTGATCCATCAATAGAACAGGAATAGTACCCAGGAAATAGGCATAGTACAATTGGCTAATAGGTTGGATGGATGGGTGTAAGTTGATGATAAGCTAGTTAGGTAGGTTGGGTAGGTTCCTGAGCATTGGATGAGCGTGCTATTGGGAAGGGTCCACGACATGACTATAGGGTGTTCAATCAACTGGTTTCGCTCCTTTCATTGCTATATCCACTGCCGGTGATGGTACAAAGTCAGGGATGGATTCTACGTGAGATAGTGATGAGGAAATGGGCACATTCACTGGTTCTAACTCTACCTCCACTCTAGCGAGCTCTGCTACTAGATTTGCTATCTTTGTTGCCTCTCCTCTTGCTATCCTTGGTAATTCCTTGATTGGTGAGATTCAGATGGAATAGGAAGGGATGTTACAGGCTTTCGAATAGGCTTTATGGATCTACTGCATATGCTTACCATGCTATAGCTACCTCTGCCCTTGCTTATGAAATGATTGGTACAAAGGCTTCTGCTTTTGCCTAGTCAAATGGTACATTCACAGGTTCTGGGGCAATCAGATCAACTAGTTGTAATTAAACCCCGCCTACTAGCTTTCGAACGGGCATGAATGGCTATGGATCTGTATCTGCATCTGCTAGCATTGGATCTTATGGATATGGAACTGCATCCCGATTTGGGACTAGAAATGGATCTACTTTAGGTGTTGATGGTGGCAGATCAACTTCAATTGCTTAAACTCGATCAACAAGAGAAAAAACAACTGCTTAAACTGGTGCTTCTAGCTCTCGACCTAGAACTGGAAGGGGTGCCACTGGCTTCTCTCCCTTTACTGATGCCTCTCTAGCGACCTACGCCTTTGCCACTGATGATGGGTATGCTAATGATGACTCTAAAGATGGAAGAAATGCTTGCTCGGATGCTTTCATTTAGGCAATTGGATCTGGAACTACTTGGCCACTCAAATCTTTTGTCTTTACCTTCGCTGCTAGGTCAAAAAGGCAAGGTGGTAAATTTGGAACAGAAGCAACTGAATAAGCAACTGGATCAAAGGGCTCTGCTACCTCCGTATCTGCACCTGCCCCTGTAACCTTTGATTCTATCACCTATGCCTATTCTTTTTGAAGGTAAACAGGATCAATTGCTGATTCCACTCGATCAATTTCACTGAGGATAAATGCTACGGGATCAATTTGATTCTGGTAAACTGCTAGTTAAACTGCACTTGTCTCTGCTTCTGCTAGATCAACTGATGGAATTGGGTAAAGCACTTCAATGTGGGTAGACTTAAACTTAATCATCTACCACATCTAGAAGAACTGCTCACTCTACTACTACAAGTCCTGGCTCATTTCCATCTAGATCTGCTACTGAAGCCTCTGCTACCGGTGAGACTAGGGAAATTGGATCTACTACTATTAGGGGCTTGATAGCTACATTTGGGACTAGAGCAACTGACACCACTACTTCTGACTTTGCTACTAGGGACTCTGCAACTGACTCAGATGTCAGTGGTGAAGAAACTAAATCAACAACTGGTGGGTCTCTATCTCAATCTAGAACTGCTTAAGCTGGTTGTGCAATTGGATTTGGTACTGGACTTGGTCAATCTACTTTCTTTTCTACTACTACCCTTGCCTTTCTCTTTTCCTCTACATATGGAACCGAAACAATAATATAATAATAGGGCCTTCGCAGCTGGATTTGGATCTAGGGATGCCAAAACAACGGGCTATGGATCTCAAAATGGAAGGTCTAAGTGGAGATTTTATATCAACATTAGCTTGTATGCTCTCTCACGTATAGGGCTGGGCTCGAACCATAGGCCTTCTCGATTGACTGCCTCTGTCTCCAATCCTGTCTATGCCGCATCCACCTCTATTGCCTTTCCTACTTGCTCCTTTGCTACTAATGGATCTGCCTTTGTCTTTGCATCGTAAGAGCCTACATCTCTACGCCTATACATTGGTAAGTATCTCCTATTCCTACGTGTGAGTTAAGGCAAGAAAGTGATCTAGGTAAGAAGTTCCAGAATTTTCTATATCCATCCACCAAGCCTAACTTGCTAATGATTGGGTTCTATCGATCGCCTTACTGCATATAGTGGCATAGTTATTAGTAGAGCCCATTCATCTCTAATGATCGGCGTGTGGCCCTTTCTATCATTGCAGCTTTCCCCTCTTGTCGTAAGCAACCTATAATACGTTCCTCTTGCAACCCTTAGATCTCATGCCGAATGTGGAGTGGGCCCTCCCCCTGATCATATGTAGAGTAGTAGCTTCGGTTTGTTCCATAGTTATACCTACGTTAGCCCACCCTTAAAACCACTATTGTTGTCCGCTGCTAAGGGTGGGGTGTGACTCATTCCGGGTCCAACCAATGAGCCTATAGTCGGGCTCCGTCATTCCATATGGCCATTCTCATTCCTATATCTCTGGGCCAATCTCGGTGTCGCTTCAATGTAAGTGCTCCAACTCCAATGTAAGCCCTATCCATAGTAGCGGGGCCCTCAGGCAGACCTGCTAAATGAATCAAGTTTGAAACATTGATCACGATGCCTCGACACTACTTGAGAATGGTTCAGAGTTGTTTGCCATCCCACCTTTATATAGCTGAGCCCATTCGATGTTGGCTTGATTCGATCCTCTCATTGAATAGGTAAATTCTCTATTCGTCGCTAACTATTGTGTTGTGGCACCTCAGGCGAGACAGCTATTGGGCAAGTCAATGATATCTCTGTCTCCATCCCTAGCAATCTCCCCAAAGAATAAAGACCATGAATGTGCCGCCGGCCCCTTTAGAATAGTAGGGGAATTCTTCAGCTGGGGTTCTAGCCATAATGATTCTTCCAGGGGTCGGCTAGAACCCCAGCAAGAGGTAGTTCATTGGACATAGGGATTAGCACGCTTTCAGAATGAATCGTAGTAGGAGAAGCTATGGCCAATCCTTGCTAAAGTCTGGTTGTGGGTCAAGATCAAAGGCTCAGATTGGGATTCTCATCCGACCCCCCCTCTCAATAATCAATAGGTGGTGGCGCTTCTCCCTCGGCCTATCCGCTCATTGCCCCATAAAAGCCTATCTATAGTAGGGGGGGCCGCTGCTGCCCTTCCTCGACTGACTATAGCCCATACCACTGAAGAAACACTTCCAGCACCCTTGACTAGTGAATCAGAGCCTTCTCACACTGAGATAGGGAGATAGGGCCTCAGTATTGTCCCATTAGGTCGATCGCCACTACTGTCCATGGATTGGATAGTTCCGGTCGATCGCTTTAATAAAGTCATACAAGTTAGCGCAGCACATAAAAAAAAATTCATTGAGTGGGAGTTTCACCCTTCCAACGTATGTGTTACTCTGATCGACACACCCCTGCAATGATAGGAAAAGGGCGATCCGTTGCACAATGGATAGTGCCAGGGCCTATGCTGTCATGTGGTGAATGAAGAGCCAGTTGGGTTTAGCAATGAAGAGCAGCCTGCCCGATCATCCCTATCCATATCCATCTAGAGAGGACTATCTTCTATAGCTCTTTGGGGCACCAAATACCTTCAACCTAGTGCTACTCTCCCTCTCCTATCTTTTGGGAATGCTACTCCCTGACCGGCTATAGCAAAGGAAGAGCCCTATTCCTATCATTCTAGGAGAATGAACAAGAATGAGCGACCTGGGGAGTCTTTCCATCTACTAAGAGTGAGTGACTGACTGTGTAATTGGTGAATGAAGCATGCGTGTGAAGCATGATCAGGCACTATAGTTCCTGAATGATAACACCAACACCCTTGCAGAGAACCAGAGGCGTCACACCAGGAATGAATGGAAAGGCAGGCTTTCCTTCTCTGAGATAATGACTTTACATTGTAATGTTGCTCTTCTATATTCTAGTGAATTGAATCTCTCTTCTTAGTATGGATCGAGGGCATTTGTACATAGACCTCTATCTGTGATCCATGGATCCCCGATCGAGTGCATTTCAGTAGCCAACTTTCAAGACTTAATGAACTGAGATTCCCATAGAATAGTAGGGCCCATGAAGATGTTCTTTCGAACAAGTACCAATACTATAGATCCCACCCACCTAGTAACCTACATCTATAATCTCTGAGCTTCTATGCTGCATTATACTTTTGTCCTCCACCAGTTCCACCCTTCAAATAGTAGGGCCTATTCCCAACCCAACTATATCTTCCCTGTAGGGGGGAGGGCCTACCTAATTTGAGTCATAGCGGGTGGGTGCTCCAATCTAAGTAGATTTTGTTGTTGGCGATAACCCATAAGAATGTATAAGTTCGATCGTACCCGTGGACAGCAGCGGGGAATTATGAACTGAGAATTGAAAAGTGGAGGGCCCTCTACCCAATATTACGAGATCCAGCTTGCGCTTTGTGGCGAGATCTTATTTTTGGGGATTTAAGCTTGTGGCTTGTCCAACCCTGCCCAATTTAGCTAGGGGAGTTGTTGGACACTGAAGATTCTATACATAACAGACCCCCAGTGAAGTGAACCAAACTGCCAAGACTCTTCACAGCCTTAACCACCCCCACCCAACCCCCCCATAGGCGTATAGAATAAATTAAAAAAAATAAAAATGAATGACGACAGATTAATCAGCTTGCTTTTAAGCTAGCCCTCACAAATAGTAGGGGGAGGAGATTCTATTTGCTTATGGGCGCATATTCTAGCAAGCTAATGAATTCACTGATGCCATAAAGAGGGGCGGGCATGTTACGTATAGCATCGAGAAAGGCCCCACCCAATTCTATGGGGCTAGCCCTACCCCCTTATAAATAGTAGGGGCTTTACTGGGCTAGCCCCCCTCCAATTAGAGTTGCTAGAAGAAGGAATAGTAGCTCCATGCTCGATTCTAGCCCACTTGATTCGCTATCTATAATTGCTTATTATAGCTCGATTCTAGAACAACTATTTTAGCAGTCTTCTTCAGCAGGGGTATATTTATTGACTGCTCACCTTACTCCCCCTACAATAACAACTATAATGGGGTGGTGGGGGGGTTCCAATCAAGCCCTCAAATTTGATGGACTGGGGGCCCCTACTGTTTGAAAGGCCTAGCGAGCTGCTCGCCCTAAAATTCTATGGACTCACCCTACAATTTATAGGGGCTGCTCGAATGGCTAACATCGGTATGAGTGGCAGGTTCCTCGAATGTCGATTCTAGCTTATTCTAGCAAGCTGATTAATTACAGGAGGGGGGCCCCTTGAGAACCATAGAACTATAGCTTAGGGGGGCCCTAAAAGAGTTTCTAGACTGCTCGCATGACGGGGCCCCCCCCTACGATTCTATGGTTCTATGGCCCTACTATTCAACTTAATGGGGGGTGGGGGGGTTCCCAGCAAGTTTAGCTGTGTTGCCGGCCCCTAAAATTCTATGGGGCGTTGATTGGGTTGGTTGGGAGTTGGCATGTTCGAATCAATTCATATCACGTATAGAATCTTGCTCTACCCCCCTTACCTCTATAATGGGGAAATGACTGTCAAGCATGTTACGTATAGAATCAAGCCCTATTATTCTATTATGAAACTAGAATTAGAGTCCCACCCCCAACCCAATTCTAGTTTCCCAGTCCTTTAGAATAGTAGGGGCCCCTGCCCAATTCTATGGGCTCCCACCCATGTTACGTATAGAAGGCTAATGAGCAATAGTAGGAGTAGGGGCCCCCTTCAATGATTATTGTAGGAAATACGAGAATATAATAGTAGGGCCACCTTTATAATAGTAGGGCACTTAGTTGAGCAGTTGGAAACATGACAAATTGACATTTCATATATCCACCCACCCCTGTGAAAACTAGGATTTGGCTTTCACTAGAGCCCTTAGAATAGTAGGAGTGATCCCCCTACCTATATAATTGGTTCCATTGTTTACTTTCATATGTGCAAAAGTGAGCCAACCCGAATAACTAGTACGAGTGGGTTCTTCCGGAACATGACTTCAAGTGGCATTTTGTATAGCTTATGAAACTGGGATTGAAGCCATTTTGATAGGTGGAGAGGGACGATCACTCTATATACCACCGCAACCAGAGGGATTAAAGAAAGAATGCTATCGAACCTTAGACCTCTCCCGTACTGGAATGACTTGAAAACCTATCTCTCTCCCAAAAGACTGCTTAGTCAGAAAGGAAGAATGAAAGAAAGGGAGACAATTGTAGCTTTGCAGGGTTCATCGAAGGCACTCTGCATGCATCAAGACTGCTCCTAAAGGAAAGAAAGTCATTTAGGTGTGATCCCTATAGTTCCCTCCCACCCGCGAGACCTGAAGCTAGCTCCAATGATCAACTCAACCTTACGAATATCCCAGTGTTAAAGCTCTATGGTAAGGCCCCGAAGGGGTCTCGATGCAATGATTTCTCATTCCCACCTGCCAGAATAGTAGGGCGTTATGATTGATAATATGCCATATAACAACATGCCATCTCCTGGCAAGGGGGACTTGCTATGAATGACACTCGCTTGAAAGGCCCTCTCCTACCAAGCATGAAATCGCAATCAACCCTCTCGCATTGAACCTGCCCAAATCTCCCGCTTGAAATCATCCTCCTGCAGTGAGGTCTATGGTTTTTCATGTTCACTCCTACTGGTGAAAAGGAAGCTAACATGAACAAAAGGAAGGCAGAAAGGAAGAACCAAGAGGGAATTGGAAGATTATGTCTAATACGTATTAACAAAGCGAACAACTATGATTCATTGTCGGTCGAAGATGGCTTGAGTTCAACTGCCTTCATTCCTTCCCGCCTGGCTCTGTGCTGAACTGACCTTATTGTTGATCGACATGTGGGTGTGCCTCCACTTCTGATATCACTCAGGGAGAACCGACGCCCCTCGGGGGGGAGGGCTTAATAGTTGTTGTTGTTGGGTGGGCCCCTACTATTCTAAGAGAACGTTCATCACTCGACTGCTTGCTAAAAGCTTCTTATTCCCTGCTTCCAATAGGAATCATAGTTAGTTGACACCACCAGAACTGGAGGGAAGAATGGAAGATTGAAAGATAGACTTCAGTCCTATCCGAACTCACTAGCTGATCCCTCCCTCTGTTCCCAATGGGAGCTGCCTTCAAACCTTGGAGATGCCGAAATGGAACCATTCTCCCCACATCCATCAACTCAACCTCTCCCTATCATTCTTAAGTCGACAACTGAACCCAGTAAGTTCTTATCTTATAGAATTGCTAGCTAGGGATGGAGACCGCTAGCAGTAGATAGCTTATTAGAAAAACACTGGAGCTAACTCTGTGGGGTGGTTCTGGGATGCCAATGGACCCTTAGAATAGTAGGGGCCCACCCTGACTATGCCCCCCACCCATCCCCACACACGAATAATAGGGTCGTAGATAGATAGTTCCCACCCAACCCGAGATCTATAGTTGCCCAAGTAGGCATGTGTAGTATAGAATCTGACTAATGAACCTTTCTAATAGGCCGAGGTAGGGCCATCCTGATGAACCCCCCTACTATTCAGCAAGGGGGCATGTTACGTATGGAATTTGGCCCTACCATTGGATGGGTGGGCCCCTACTATTTGGCTAGGAGTTTCTTACCTACCTACCTCTAGTTGTTTCCTAAATTCCCACCCTGCAGGCACAAAAAGCAGGCAAAATTCTTCTTTATCGTGATTAGTTTGGAATGAATTATCTAAAAAAAGGGTCTGTAGGATCTGGGCCGACAGAAATAAAATTATAAAGAGTTTTAAGGGCTTGCCGGCACGTCGATCATTGTTTGGCTCATATGACTGGTTCAGTGACCCAACTTAATTCCCCTCCAGGCCATCTCTCCATTTCTCATTTTGATTGCTCATATGACTGCCCCCCCCCCACCCCCCCAATAAGAATTGTAGATTATTCCGACCTAACTCAATTCCCTTCCTAACCCTACCTAACATTGATCATTCGTCTGGCTCATATGACTATGAAAGTGACCCCCCCAACCGAATTGTAGGGCTTGATTGCAGTACCAGCCGCCCTACAATTCTATGGATGCACTTGTTAGAATATGCTAGAGTACGCGTCCATAAGCTAGAGTAACAATTCTAGTTGGGGGGAGGGAACTTTAGAAAGTTGAACAATTAATATACCGACTACCATAGAATTTTAGGGGCAACTAGAGTTCCCACCCAACCCCCCTTAGAATAGTAGGGCTAGCAAGCTAATTAATAAGATCTATAGTTCTCCTGAGAGCCAACTATCGAGTAGAGGAGGGTGGGAGGGCCCCTACAATTCTATGGCCCTACTATTCAGCTATAATGGGGGGGGTGGGAGGAGGCTATGGGGCTACTTGCCCTAAAATTATATGGACCCTGCTATTCTATGGTAGTGGTGGGGGGGGGCCTACTGTTCGGCTGGAGATATAAAAAAGGTTGGGGTTGGGAAAGTTGGAAGCTGGAAGCTTCCCTGACTTGGATTCCAGAGAACTATGGGGGGCACCGCTAGATGCTCCTTCAAGGAGAAGGAAGGTTGTTGGGAGGGAACCGACCTTCTTTCAGTGGCTCGCTACCGGCTGGAAGCTTACAAGTTGGAAGCCGGCCCATAGTTTATATAGGCATTCCCCCCGGCCACCCATAGATCCTCCTCCAAACAATCAAGCAATGTAGGGACCCTTACAAATAGTAGGCCCACCTTCTGATTGCTGGCTCGCTACTGGACAAACATAGAAATGCCATAGGAAGGATAGGCCTCCTTGGCGCTCTTTACCAGATACTAATTAACCCCTAGATATATAGATATATAGATATTAGGAAAGGTGGTGTCCTCCTCTTCGGGGCTATGACTGAAGACTGCTATCAAACTACGTTGGATTCTTCATTTATCATGTATGTAGACTCAACTCACTCGAGGGTCCCCCTACCTATATAAATGGTTTGAGTGGAGACTCGAGCTATACTCTCCCACCCCCCCCCCCCCCCCCCCCTGAAAAGATTCATTAGATTTAGCGGGGTCAAATAAAGAATAAGCTGCAATTTGAAACTAAAGCATGTTGCTTGCTACTTCCCATGGCGAGGTGGAGTAATTGTTAACAACTATGTTCATCGATGGTGAACAGTGGGCTATGCATGCCACTAATTGTGGAGTAATGGAATCCACTCGCCTTCTCCGCACAAGTCTGATGAGGGTTCTCGAACCATGGTAGCCGGACAATCCTCCTATGGAGACATATGCCATACCGACACGGGACTCCATCCACATAGTGGAACCAGATTAAACAGCAAGCAATCATCCTCCGCCCCTACTATTTTATAGGTGCATGCCCTACTATTATAAGGGGTCTGCCAATACAGAAGAACAAATAAAGCTTCACTAGGGGAAGGGATTTCGGCCGGGCGCCCCTACTATTAACTAGAATGGGGTGGGGGGGGCCAGCCGGTATGCGGTATGGGGAGGAGCAAGGGTAGCCCCGTAGGGGGGTAGGAGCCAGCATCTATAGTGTTGGGGGTAGGAGTAGGGGTATTGGTAGGAGTAGGAGTAGTGTTCGAGCATTTGGCTTCAAGTGGTTAGGCGGTCTTTCTCCGGCCTCTCTCTACTCCCCACCCACCCCTTCCTACTCCTCTTCCCACCGACAATTCTTGAGACCCATCCCCTTTAATGAATTAACCTGCTAGCATAAGCGGGCATGTTACGTACAGATGATCAGAAGGAATGGGCCCTTATATCTGCCCTATAGATAGATCATTTAGAGGGCAATTGTGGAGTTACTGAATGAAGTCCATTTATTCTTGCTGTAGAGACAGTGAGGCAGAGATGACTAAGTGACACATAGAGATGGCAGTGACAACAGCATGTCGTATAGAGATGGCTTGATCTACAACTCCTCGAGCGGCAGTGGAACGACGTGAATACGGGATGCAGAATGATCGGCTAGTTGTTTTTCCAACTATAGAAGGTTGGGCCTCCCCTGTGTGTCAGAGGTCCAAAGCGAGTGTACCATAGAGGGGAGAGGGCAGATGGGAGGGATTCAAACTACGACAGGTCATTTCTGGAGAGGTCGCTCGACCTACCTATACCTATTAAAGGCCCTACTATTCTTAGGGGGGGCAGGGCTCCCGAAGAATAAATCGAGAGGCATGCGCTCAGGGAACTTTTCTATTAGCATTGGCGAGCATAACCGCACGCTCACACGATCTTTGTTGAGAGATAGGAGCATTCGGTGGAACCGGTGAACTACACTTCTGGATGTGTGGGACAGAGGGCTCGTGGTACCTGCTGCCTACCCTTCTACTTTGTTTCCTGTGTGAATAGAGAGTGGGTAGAAGGGAAGGAGGTCCTCATATAGATGGATACAATGAAATAGGTTAGTGCCGGAATCAATCACGGAGTGACGAAAGAAGGGATGGAATTCAAGCTTCTCCGACGAACACTGCAAAACCGTTGTCGCTCACTGGTTATATAGATAGATATCTAGATCTAGATATATATATATATATATGTAGAAATGCCCTGCCTAAACCTAAAGGTCCTCAACCCCCCCTTTATCGAGGTGGGGCTACCGCATAGGGCAATAGGGATATAGAAGAGGGGTGGTGGGGGGGCTAAGGTTGAGTCGAGTTCTTCTCCCTCCAATCAAGACCCAATCGCCCTACTATGGATAGGCATCCTCTCCCCAAGAAGACTGGGTGCCCTACGGTTTTCAAACCTTCTCAGTATTGATAGGGGGGAAAGGGGCTAGAGAGAGCAGAAATTCCCCCCCCCACCCCCCCCTACTATGGATAGTTTGGATAGTTGCCCTCTCCGCCACCCCCACCCCCCCCCCCCCCCCCCCCGCCTTCTTCCCCTACCATTCCCCCCCACCCTGCAGGGGTTCCCTACTATCAACTATAGTAGTTCCCGGTGTTTGTTGGGACCCCATCGAAAGGTGGGGGGGCCCCCTCCTTTCTATAGTTTGGTGGATAGGTGGATAGGGCGTCACCCTCGACCCAACCGCAAGCACATAAATGACTGACCTTCGTCGGCCCTCGTCCTCCGGAGGATGAGCGGTTCTCCCCTAGAACTATAGTTTCCTGCCATAGGGCTCACAACTATCGAGTGTTTACTAGAGGGCTAGCGTATTCTAGCATTAATCTAGCCCCCCCTACTATTCTAAAGGGTTCTTTATAGAAGGGCCCCCTACCCCTGGGCAGGGGCTGGGGGTTTATTAATGAATGGCTCACCCTAGGGGTGGGTGGGAGGCTATGAAGTGCATTAATGCACATTATTCTATAGGCTCACCTGCCCCCCCATCCCCCTATTATAGTTATTGTAGGGTTATTCTAGCTGGTTAATTAAGACTGGGACTGCTCGACTCGCCCCTACAATTCAGCTGGGGGTTTATTAATGAACTGATATAGTTATGAACTGAGGCCCCTAGTTAATGGCATCAGTCAATTCTTGACTGGAGCCCCCTCGATAATTGTAGGGGGCCCTTTAGAATAGTAGGGGGCTCGAATGGGGGCCCCTACTATTCTATGCTGGAGGATATAGTTGCAGAATTAGAGTATAGCTTTCTATAGTTTGTTGGGTAGAAAGGAGGGAGCTCACCCCCCTACGGCCATCTCCGTCTCTACCTATACCTCCTCATGCAGAAGTGGGTGGTCTAACTACAATCCCCGGCCCCCCAAAGAATTGTTACTCCCCCCCCTACCCCCCCAGCTGCTATAGTTCTATGGCCCCTACTATTCAGCAATGGGGGGGGGTGGGGGGGGCGATTCTATAACTATTTAGCTTCTCGCCCTATAATTTTATGGTACTGTAGTCAACCCTACAATTCGGTTGGGGGGAGGGCCCCTTACTCTAGCAGGTTCATTAATTGACCAATTCAGCTAGGGCGTGTGTGGGGTTGGGTGGGGGGCATAGTATGGTAGAGGTAGATTAACTAGGGAATTCTAGTTGTAGATTAGTTGTTCTGGGGTGGGGGGGTCAAGTGCCTTTTCTTTTGGGATCTCCTTCTTGTTGTTTTGAAGAGGACTCTAAATAGTCATCACTCCCCTGGAAGAGAAATGGCCCTAATCTCATGTAATGGAATAGATGGGGGATCCATCAAGTGGGAGAGTCATGTTATGGGTGACCTTATTGCACGGTTTAGAGAGCACTTGTGCATGCGATGTGAAGCTCGAAGTAAGGAATGGTCTGAAGGTTGGGGACTTTACTGACGTGAGGGCCCCCAATGAAGGGTGCTCTCGATCGATAGATCGAGGTGTGGGCATAGCGAACCCCTCGGCCTCCTGGCGTCAGTCGAGTGCATTTATGCTCTAGAAGATTGGTAGGGGGAGGAAGTCGAGGGGTGAGCCCCCTCCTTTCTACCCTTTCTATAGCTATAATTCCCCATAAACACTACCATTATGAAGCAGGGTGATAAATTAGGCACCTTCTATTCTATATCCACCCCACCAATCCCATATAATTTGAGGGGCCTGAAAAACCCATAGGGCCCAATCAAGCCACCCTACATTAGTCAGTCAATTAATTCGGCCCTACTATTTTCTATGGATAAACCTACGAGAAAGCGGTGAATAGTAGGGGGCTAGAATATGCTAGAATAACTTGGAGGTAGATTATTGTAGGGGCCCTCCCTCCTAGCTGAATTGGGCAGGCGAGCCCCCTATAATCGAGCTACCTCCCCTACTATGTCGAAAAGGCCATAGAAAAGAGTAGGGTTAATGGCATCAGTCAATTAATCAGCCCACTAGAATAAGCTAAAAGAAAAGTAATTACTACTATTTGAAGGGCTAGCAAGCGAATTAATTACTGATTAATGCAAGGGGGCTTTACTAGGGCCCCCTACCCCCGCACCCCCCCCATCATAGTTGTTATTGGGTGGTCCCCTACGATAATATACCTCCCGGGGGGTAGCTGGGGCTAGCAAGTGTACATTAATTGACTGGGGCACATTCCCTCGATATTCTATGGTACCCAGCCCCTGCCCCCCATAGAATTGGGCGGGGCCTTCTAGGAGGCATACATTAATTGACTGGGGGTAGGGCTTGATTGAAGCCCACTAGCCCTAGTAAAGCCCCCCTTATTAATCAGTAATTAATTTGCCCATAGAATGTTGAGGGCTTGATTGAAACCCCCATAGAATTAGGTGGGGGCCCTAGTAAAGCCCCCCTTATTAATCAGCCCATAGAATTGTAGGGCCATAGAATTGTAGGGCACCCATAGCCTCCTCCCACCCATCCGGCGGGGCCCTTTAGAACCCTTTAAATAGTAGGGGGGGCTAGCCCTTCGACATAGTAGGGGGGAGGTAGCTCGATTAGGTGGGGGCTATAATAACATTAATTAACCTACTAGAGTAAGCCCCCATAGAATTGTAGGGCTTGACTGCAGTACCAGCCGCCCGCCCAATTCTATGGGGGAGGGAATGCGTTCATTAATGCGCCCCATAGCCTCCTTCCACCCACCCCTAGGGAATCCGGCCCCAACCCCCGCCCCCGCCCAATTCTATGGGGGTAGGGTGAGTAGTCCATAAAATGTCGAGGGTGAGCAACCCCCAGTCATTAATTAATTAGCCTGCTAGCCATAGAATTGGGCGGGGCCCTCCAATGCTCAAATAGTTCTAGAATCGACACTCCCCCTACTATTTGAAGGGCTCTATGGTGGTGGTTCTAGAATCGGTGCTAAAAGAGTTCTAGAATCGAGATAAGTTGGTGGGAAACTCTAGTTGCCCCATAGTTACTCAGAAGACCGCGATGAAAAGCTTGATTTTTGCTTTGCACCTTTTAACCCTTCCCCCATAGGGTTGGAGCTCTCCCTTAGCCCTATCCACCTATCCTAGCTATAGAAAGCTATAATTCCTATCGAGTGTTGACTGGAGGGCTAGTAGGTTATTCTAGCAAGCTCCCTACAATTCTATGGCCCTCAAATTATATGGAATGTGGGGCCCCACCCAATTTTGATGGAATCAGCTTGCTAGCCCTTTAGAATAGTAGGGGCCCATAGAGTTTTAGGCGAGTAGCCCCATAGAATTGATAGGGGCCCTCTAGGGTGTCAACACTTGATAGTTGGGGGCATAGTTCTCGATTCTAGTAGGTCTGATTAATGGCAACTCTCGAGTGCCCCTCGCGAATAGTAGGGCTAGCCCCTCGCAAATATTGAGAACCCTCTTTATTAATCAGCTTGCTAGAATAGGGGGGTTCGAGTCTTGACTCGAGCCTCCATAGAATTGGGCGGGGGCCCTTCGACATAGTAGGGGGGAGGTAGCTCGATTGTAGGGCTAGCAACTATCGAGTGTTACTCCCCCTACAATTCTATGGGTGATTCTAGCAACTATCGAGTGCAAGCGCATTAATGATACCCCATAATAATTATATGGCCCTAAAATTTTATGGTACTGCAGTCAACCCTGCAATTCTAGTAGGTTCCAATCAAGCCCTAAAATTATATGGACTAGGGGATTCTAGCAAGTTAATTAAGTTGACTCTAGCAAGCTACTCACCCTAGGGGTGGGTGGGAGGAGGAGGCTATGGGGGGAGGGCCCCCACCCAATTCGGTTGGGGCTAATTAATTAACAGTGAGAGGGAATAGTTATTGTGGGAGAGGGTCTGATAAAACCGCCTATCTATAGTAGGGGGGGGTTAGGGAGCTCAACTGATAGGTCAAGAAGTGAGCGCCCCCCCCCACCCTGCCTTTCTATAGCTATAGTAGGCTGAGTGCCCATTGTTTATATCTATAGGCTCAATTTTGGATTTGGCGAGTACCATCAGGTACTCTCCCTTATAAGGAGGGAGAGGAGGGGGATACGGGAAGAATGGATAGTCGACTGGAGACCCGCTGGTCTTCTGGTGCATGAATGCTATCTCCCGATCGACCTAAAGCCTAAATGACCTTCGGACCCAACAATTCTATTGTCGACCCTATTCAAATTCCTATGATGGCCCAGGAACACGCTTATTCTTCAATCGTAGAGAAACTTTTGAATTGTGAGGTACCATTACGGGCTCAATATATACGAGTGTCATTTCGCGAAATCACTTGAATTTTGAATCATTTACTTGCTCTAACCACTCATGCTATGGATGTGGGAGCATTAACCCCATTCCTATGGGCTTTTTAGGAGTGGGAGAAATTGTTGGAATTCTATGAGAGAGTCTCGAGAGCCAGGATGCATGCCAGTTACATACGACTAGGTGGAGTGGCACAAGATCTGCCTCTTGGCTTATGCCAAGATATTTACAACTTTACATGATAATTCGCTTCTCGTATTGACAAATCAGAAGAGATGTTAACCGGCAACCATATCCGGAAATAATGATTAGTGGATATTGGTACTGTCACTGCATAGCAGGCCAAGGATTGGGGATTTAGTGGTGTAATGCCAAGAGGTTCGGGAGTATACTGGGATTTGAGAAAAGAAGCACCTTATGATGCCCATAACCAATCGGATTTTGACATACCAGTGGGTACCAGGGGAGATTTCTATGATCGCTACTGTATCCGCATCAAAGAGATGTGACAGAGTCTGAGAATCATTGTGCAATGTCTTAATCGAATGCCCGATGGCATGGTGAAAGCCGATGATCGTAAGCTATGTCCCCCATCACGATGCCAAATGAAACTCTCCATGGAATCCTCAATCCACCATTTTGAACCCTATACAGAGGGTTTTTCCATACCAGCTTCTTCGACCTATACCACGATTGAAGCCCCTAAAGGAGAATTTGGTGTGTTTCCAGTCAGTAATGGGAGCAATCATCCCTATCGTCTTAGAATAAGAGCACCTGGCTTTGCCCATTCACAAGGACCTGATTCTATGTCCAAACATCACATGCTAGCAGATGTGTTCACCATCATTGGTACTCAAGATATTGTGTTTGGAGAGGTAGATAGATAGGTAGAGGATAGTTGGTTGCTCACCCTAGCTTCATTGTGAGCCAGAAACAACTGACTGATCCCCGGTGGGTTGAGGTCATGCGCTCGTGATTACACCACCATCATGCACCATGTGACGTATATAAGGTATGGCGTCACCATCACTATAGCATCACCAATATGGTATAGTAGATGTCAGAGCCCCTATCCGCTCTCCAAGCAGTAGGGTGGGCAGCGCCCCTTATTCTAGTAGGTTATTCTAGCCACTATTTTGGTTACTCTAGCCCCCTACTATTTGACAGGGCCCCCTACAATTCTATGGGGCATCATTAATCTACTGCTCCCCTACAATTCTATGGTGGGAGGGCCCCTGGCTAGGGGTTTATCCATAGAATAGTAGGGCACTGATTAATTAACTACAATGAATTTTGTTTTGTCAATTTGAGATACCCTCGATTCTATAACTATTTTAGTTACTCTAGCCCCTTAGAATTGTAGGGCTAGCATACTATAGCAACTATCGAGTGCAAGCTTTGATTGGAATTCACATTATACTAGCGAGCTGATTCCTTTAGAATAGTAGGGAACTCGCCCACCCAATTCTATGGCTTGATTCCCTACAATTTTATGGTACTACAGTCAACCCGCCCAATTCTATGGTGGTTGATTCTAGAACCACCATAAAGTTGTAGGGAGCAGGTGTCATTAATTTATGAATTAATTGGGGGGTTATTCTAGCTCGATTCTAGCCCTTCTTCTAGCAGGTTTCAATCAAGCCCTCGACATTTTATGGTAGATTAATGCGCCCCATATAATGTCAAGGGCAGGTAGATTAATACGCCTGCTAGATGAAGCTAGAATATGCTAGAATAACCAGTCAAGCCCTACAATTCTATGGGATTGATTAATTACCGCCCAATTCTATGGGGGTTTATTAATGAACGCATTAATTGACTGATTAATTAGCTATAACTGCTCCTTACCAATGTTGCTTACTCTAGCAAGCTGATGCCATTTAGGGTTGGGTGGGGAGCCCTTAAAATAGTAGGGGTTGCCCATAGAATTTTAGGGGGCCGCTGCTCCCTAGCAATGGTGCCGCTGGTTAGAATAGTAGGTAGGGAGGAAGGATAGGTGGGAGGAAGGATAGGCTACCTTCTCATTAGCTGGTTCATCGAGAGGACCTGCATTGAATAGAGATCCACCATGAGATTGATCGTTGACGTCAGAGGTAGATTGTCGAGATCGTTCTTGGAATGTTGTTAGGCGAGATAGATCCTGGCCATAATATTAGTTCCATAAGCACCACCAGCAGTGCAGGCATGGGTGGCTAGAGGGGAAGCAATGAGAGGAAAGGTAGCCGCATCGACCCCAAAAGTTCCTATTCCATATCCAGTTGAACCAGCATCTCGCCCAACAGTATCCCTTCAAACATTTGTTAACTTTTTCCCAGGCCGCATAGCGAGATAACGATTCCCCGTTACATTCCTTCTATTTCGAAAGCAGCCCATTTACCCGTAAGGAACCAAATTACCTCCAAAGGTAGCTCCCTTCAAATTGAAGAAGCATAACCTCGCATCCACTGACCTCACATCGGAGGCAAAGCCCATTGAATCAGCACCTGTTTATCTATAACCCAGGACCTATAACCACCAACAGAAGGAAGGGTTTGAGAACATTGCAGAGCCAAAGTATGGGGTCTAAAGCTAGATGTTTTAGTTAACGAACCATATCCATAGCCAAATGCAGTAGATCGAGACCCAGTTCCTGTTGATCCATAAGCATGTAAGCCTGTTCTTGAGCTAGCAGGAATTGAAGTAGCCTGAATTGATTTCTCAATGAAACATTGATAAGGGGCAGTTTCATCCATAATAGAGTAAGCACCACCAATACCAGGGGAAAAGGCCGAGGCACAAGTAGTAGAGAGAACACAAGGAGTATAGTACCACTAACCAGCACTAGAGCTAGTTGCTTATTCTAGTGTCAAAGTAGCGAGCTGATTCCCTACAATTCTATGGGGGCCGTATTAATTAAGGCTGATGACCTTGAACCAATTTATCCAGCAGCTCCAATTCCAGGCGCATATATAGATAGTTCCATCTTGAGATCGAGGTGTTTACCTTGGATCCATCCCAATTCCAGTTAATGGCATCAACTCACTAGCAATAATATGAAAAAGGGCAAATAGTAGGGGCCCCTCGACATTATATGGTCCCCAGATGTAAATGATCTAGCAGAGTTCATCAGAACCAGATGTTGAATAATTTGACCCAGTCAATGAACCAGTTTACTTAGCAATGACAATCTTGTTTTGGAGAGATAGCCCAGTAGTTTAACCAGTTGATCCTTCCCTTGCTAGGAGATAGTGCCTACTATTCTAAAGGGGTAGGCTGATCAATGTGGTGCATTGGATAACATCGGATGGGTACATGTGTATAGGGAAAAACAACTAGTCTAGTCAATGGGTTGGGCTAAGGTGCGGGGCTCATCGATCACCTTTGCCGCCATAGAATTGTAGGGGGCACCAGACGTCGTGGTTGTAAAGATCAGCGGGCACCCCTACTATTATAATCTAATTGGAAATCGAAAGGAAGAAAATTCCTGCTAATTATTTGTGTACATAGGCCTCGGGCATCGAATGAATAAACAGACTCTACTAAATAAGCTACTGGGTAAACTGTTGAGCCGACTGGACAGAATCTATTGCGGAATACACAGAATAAGCTACAACGTGAGCCATCTTCAGTGACCCAACAATAGAGGTCATAGAGCCCCCATAGAATTGTAGGGCATATGCAGATGCATCTTAATATATACCATATATAGATGCAGAGGTGGGCAAGCAGGACCATATACAGATCCGGATCCCTTCATGTAAGCAGAGGAAAACACAGGTAGTCCAGTGGACAAATTACAGAGCCTACCCTAGCTACCCCAGATATTTCTCTCGCGTCAGCAGCAACCATGGCAGATAGATAGAGAAAAGAAGGAGATGATCGAATAGAGACATAGCCCATCATTTTACCTATAATTCATTGAGATCCGGTGCCAGGCCCATTTCTAGGTGCATATAGTGTAGATGTGGTTGCCCTTAGAATAGTAGGGGCAAAGCCCTTAGAATAGTAGGGGGTGGCCCCTACTATTCTAAAGGCGGGATCAAAACCTAGCAATTAAAGAAGCCCTACTATTCTAGAGGGACCTTTCTCGCCTATTCAAAATTAAGAGATACCAATGCAATTTACTTGGATCCAGTCCCAGCTTCTCCAACTATAGATGGTAGGGCGGATCCAGATCTCACGCTAGTTTACCCATTGTAGCTAAGGTAAGGCCTCCCCAAGGTGCCTCCTATTGAGCCACAAGGATAGACTGGAGGAGAAAGCTCCCACCAACATGGATATAATGTGATCAAGCACTATCAGAGTGAAACACTTATGACTTTCTCATTGCTAGTCACCACTAAACACAACTTGATGCCTGAGAGCACGAGTCATTAGATGGTGGCCCCCCCTACCATAAAATGTCGAGGGGCTATGGTTCTATGGCACAATAAATAACGCGCATTCACCTATGCCATAGAATAGTAGGGGCCCTCTTCACCGGTATATGATTCACCGATAGTGTACTATTGTTATTGGTCTTTAAGAGCTCCTAGTGATGGGCCACCTCTTTACGAACTCTGCCATTTAGCCCTGTCCTGTTCACCTACGATTGTTGCTTTAGATGTAGTGTACCATTCACCTAGGGGATGCTGCTAAAACTCAATCTCGATCTGTTGGAAGTCAATCTGCATATGGATATGAAATGGTGGAACTGAAACGAATGCTTCAACAGGTGCGGTGGTTAAACAGGTTCAAGGTAAACAATAGGAACTGGTGTTGGTTATGGATCAACGGTGCTGCTTTGCCACTAATGGGCTGATTCTTCAATAGATGCTTCCATTCCCAAAGTGGCCCCTACTATTTTAAGGCCTCTACCCTTGCTTATGGATGCACCTATCCCCGGGTTGAAGTAGCTTGGTGCAAAGCCCTTTAGAATAGTAGGGTGAGTGCAGCAACAAAGCCAAGTGCCAACAAAGCTCCAAAGAAGCCCAAAGGATTCCTAAGAACACCTGAAGGAATGTGCACCCTCCACACTATGTGCAGGTATAAAGCCCGGTAGTGCAGCTGCATCAAGCTAAGAATCAACCGGACTGTTGTTTCAACTGCTTCTTCTATGATCTTCTTAATATAGATATTGATATACGTATAAAAACCGACAAACTTATCTACCCTCCATTTTTATTTTAACAAGAAATCTCTTATTTTCTTGGCCCTTCATTGAGATATCAATGTACCAGGTGCTGGATCGACTTCTGGCTCTGCTTTGAGAACGATCTCGATAATATGTTATCTTCCTCCCAAACATCTGGCTCTTCTGGAATGGCTATTCATCTCGCCTCTTTGTTTGAACAGAACCATTTGGTTTAATTCTTACCCACTATTTATTAGTGGTGGGTCATTGTGGTGGACACACCCCATAGATAGTATGGGTTGGATCCTTCATCCTTGGCTATTCCTTTCAGCCAAGTTATGCATTCAATGAGTCCTAGCACTGGTATAAACAAACTACTGCAACCCCATAGGGTGGATGGTTCCCTTTAGAATAGTAGGGTTGGATCAACTCAATTAGCTTGCTCGGATGCTTCTCTTGCTTCATAAGTAACCAGTGGATCATGATCATCATAAGAAACTGCAGAATCTTCCTCTCTATCCCTTTCATGAACACCAGGTGAACTACGGAGAGCAGGTCAATCTCTTCCCTTCGATCTCTAACAGAATCTTCATCTCGACCACTCTCACCTCACCGTTGTTGCTGAAGAATCGATAACGATATGAAACTGTGGCTACTGGCTCTGCTGCATCTACTTCTGGGACTGGATATGTATGAATCTGCTAGGGCAACAAGCTCAATTGTTGAATCAATAAGATCAATCATCAAACCTACTACTGTGAGAATGATATGGAAGGGATGTTCCTGGCCCTGCATTTTTTGGGGTGGGTTGGGAGTTATAGTTGTGTCCTTGCTTTCAAAATTGGTGGTGCCCCTTTCCCAGCTCAATGCTTTGCATGGACCCTGGATACCCAATGAATGGGACATGAAGGGATGCTAGGTTAACTGCTACTTTATATGCTCGAACAAAAAAGGGATCCGTACAAAGGATGCTTACTATATAGAATTCACTGAATTAATAATGATATATGGGGGGGCGGGCTACTATTGATATCAGATACTACCTTCGCCTCTACAATTCAATCTACCTTTTAGAATAGTAGGGCTTCGTATGGGTTTCGAATTGACACCCTACGGGGAAGGCGGTCAATTTCATTTACCTATACTATTCATGAGAAGAGGTAAGCGGGGGAACCCCTCAATGATGGTATCATGCTTTATACATCCATACTAGATGTTCATTCTTGTACCTCGCCTTGTGAAGCTATGGGATCTACCAGTTATAGGTCATCAAGGTAACAAGGTCCTACCCCGCTTGAACTAGAGTTCCCACCCAACCCCTGGAACTAGAGTTTCCCATTTATTAATCAGTGCCCTACTGTTCTAAGGAGAAACCCCCAGCCGAATTGGGTGGGGGCCCTTTATAATAGTAGGGGTTAGAATAAGGATTCTTGACTAGAACCTGCTAGAGTAGGATAATTCTTGACTGCCCCCTACCATTCTAAAGGGGTAGCGTATTCTAGCTTAATCTAGCGTCACCCTACAATTCTATGGGGTGGGTTGATTCCCTACAATTCTATGGGGGCCGTATTAATTGACTGATTAATTCACTAATTAAGCTACCATAACATTTTAGGGCTTGACTGAAATTCCTATAGAATTGTAGGGGCGAATAGTAGGGGTGCTAAAATAGATCTAGAATCGCCCCATAGAATTGTAGGGGAAGAAGAATTCTACAGTTTAGAAGAGATTGGTAGTGATGATTCCTCGAGCTTGCCAGATTCTATACATAACATGCCAAAATGATAATCTACAATTATTGATTGGGGGGGTGGGGTGTCGGTTGAAATAAAAACTAGCTTTGTTCTTATGCGAAAAAAACCAGGGGATTCCATTATGAGTAATCTCAAGGTTCATCACCCAGAGTGTAACACGGGGAGGGATCCTCCTTTCAAGAGGAGCTTGACCCATAGGCAAACAATAGAATAGAGGGCTAATTTCAGAAAGTGCCAGGTAGGGCGAGGGCCCCTTTCTCGATTCTATACGTAACATGCCCACCCCCCGGGGTAGGGAGCGGGTGGGGTAGGAGGTGGTAGTGGTAGGATAGGTTAGGGCATCGAGATGGGTAATAATATTCTATATCTATCCCCTGACAATTAATATCATTATCTTGTTCCAGAATGCTACCTTCAAATATTAGTATCTTGTTCCAGAATGCCTTCATGTTGATTAGTGTGGGCTAGAACCCCTTTCCAAACCTTCTAATTGAAAAGAATATCTCCAATTGTAGTCATTGGTAGAAGCTTGTAGTTGGTAGTTGCCGGTAGTGTGCAGCCCTATGGGGGTTGGTAGATAGTGGTTTAAGCTTGTAGTTGGTAGTGGGAGCCCCTACTATTCTAAGGGGTTGGTAGTTCAGGTTGGTAGATTATAACCACCAATGTTACATATTGAAACATTGTTGTTGAGGCTGTTGTTGTAGTTGTCAATTCGAGATACCCTCAATTCTATAACTATTTGAGTAGAAGGGGGGCGTCATTAATGAACTGCAATCAAGCCCTACCCCCAGTCGAATTGGGAAGGGAACTCCCTACCCAAATAATTACTTATGGATGGATGGCCCTTAGGGCCTAATAAGTAAATAGTTAGGCCGGCTAATGAGATAGTGGATAATTATTAATTAGTAGCGGAAAAGTGCAAATCATTCCTCTTGCAAACCCCATTGCAACAGACCCTTCATTACTCTTCATGACTAAGGAGACTTCTTCCCCCTCTCCCACACTCCTTGTTACTCCTCATTGTAAGGTTCAAGATCCGCTGGCCATCATAATTCTTGACAAGGACAGCCAAAAGAATCTAATCTCCTAGACCTTTGCCGATCACCTTCACTTCCCACCTTGCCCCACCCATATCCTTATCATCTCGATTGGGTGCAATAGAATGGCCCTCATTTGCTAGTTAATAAATGTTGTTCTATAACATTTGCTATTGGACCATTTTGTGACACTAACGACTGCAAGGTCTTGACCCTTGACTACTTTGATTTGCTCTTGGGCATTCCATACCAATAGCACTATAATGCGCTTTCTATGATGCCAACCACAACACCTATAAGCTCCTTAAAGATGACCAAACATATGAACTCACCTCTGTTGCAATACCTCTTCCCCGTACTATGACAACCCAACAAGTCATCTTGGACAAATGCCTTTCTCTCTTAGTTCTACCTTGCAGCATGTCGGTTCACCTATTTACTCCTTCCTCATTCCACATTGCTCGTTCTTATCCTCCTCCTACTCTAGTGAACTTGCCTACATCCCCACTTACCCTCACACCCAGGCTATCCTTTTCCTATATCTCCTTCCCTATACCTCATGCCCCTCCTTTCTATAGTGGGCCCCTAATGCTTTCATATACTATAGAAACGGAATCTATAGCATCTCTACTAGTTTCTACTATGCACCATCCTCTTGTATCAGCTTGTGGGATTCACAAACACCAGTATCCGAACACTACATTGTTGTAGACAATAATGGTTCTTCAACTATTGTTCCTCATCAGTTCTATCTCTCATCCAACTTTTATTATTTTGACCAATCAGGCCTACAGGCATATGAACCGCAGCCCAACTCTTCTTTCTGTAGCACCAACAATGCCACAGCCACTGCATTCTCTTGATACATCTACTCAGAGAGATATAGTCCACAACCACCCATTTCAGCTCACAGCATGTATCATGTATAGAAAGTAGAAATTCCTTGCTCCCTCAGTGCAGCACAACCATGGTTCTTCTCATTCTCTTGCTATTACCCAGCAATAGAACCACTATCCCTCTATTGGACTAGACTACACAGCCCCGGGCCATTACCCACTATCATCTTGGGAGTTTGGTTCTTATATCCATTCTAGAAAGAGCTACACACTACCTATTGCACATGGTTTCTACTCAAGGCACCAATACAAAGATTAGTTTCAATGATCTATGGGTGGGGCATATGTTTCCCGATGATGTTCCATTTATCTTTGCAATACCACATCCAACTTATAGTGTGTTGTCTATTAAGGAATAGGGCATAAGCATGCATACCACCATTCTACCCTCTACTCTTGGAAACAATACAGAGAGTCCCATACTCTCTATAGCGAACATATCCCCCACTTCATCAGCATTTATCTTTTCTATAGTTTACTAGTACTATCTAGATTATGTATACCTATCATGGCATTTATCTCCTATTTTCACTCAAACATGGCACCTTTGAACTTTGATGGATCTCTCCCCCCACCCCCCCCTATATAGTTGTTTAGCACACATGTCCCAACATAGCCTTGTGACACAAGGTTCCACATCTATCCAACAATACATACCATAGGTAGTGGACAATGGGCAACACACCGCATAGATGGGCGACATTTCTTCCAGTAGGTTTCCTCCCACTAGCACCTTTCCAAAACTGGGAGGCAAGTGCTATATCTCAATGTAACCACCAGGCACTCTCGCCTCTTCTTTGTAATCATGCCACCAGTTCACCATGGATACTCACTAGTTTTCTTGCACCACATTAGCTATCCATGGGAACAGTGACCTAGCTCTTAGACACATGGGACTTATTCTGCATTGCTTAGTTCCGCATATCTCTCATTTAGTTTCTCTCTTGTTTGTGCTTAAAAGACTTGCAGTTCTTTCTTGTTTTCTCTATGTGACTAGAGCCCCCTCTTCATCTACTTGTTCTAGTTGAGTGTTTCTATATGGGTTTACGCATATTTTTTTCACTCAAAAGTAACTCACCGACGTCTTCAGCTGGATAGAGCCACCTCTTGCTTCACATCAACACTCAGCATTGCGTGCTAGTTCATCATTGTCCTTTCCCTCCATTCTTCCCTACTTCAAGGGGAAAGCATGAATGCTTTCAACCTTTTCAACTAGGAGGAACTGATACAGAACATGAGGGTGCACCTACCAAGAATGGTGCCTCACCAGCAGTGCATCGAGTGCCTTTCCTGATTCTCAGAGGCTGGTGCGAGCACCGAGAGACAGATGGTCAATATAGAGTTGATTTGATGTGTACTATTGGTCACATTAAGAACCTAATTCTCCCGTTCGAGAGCAAGCAAACCGGGAAACTTGACAAAAGTGATCTCGACTTAAGAAACCTGGTATTTTGAGGGCTGATTTCATCAAGATGTCCGAAGAAGTGGAAGGGGGTAAAAACGAGTTTTCTCCATGTAGGAGGCCCTAAGCCTAAGGCTGAAAAGCGTTCTCTTACAATCCATGTATGAATAGATTGATTGCGTCTGACAACTCCCTCTTTGAAGTGCTTTTGAATAGAATTCCAAGTCAAGTCTAAGATCCAAGTAAGAGATTCCTCAGAATTCTAGAAGAGAAGAGTCCTTATCTAGTCTTATTAATCCATGCATAAGTAGTTGTTCCTGAGATAGGTAAGTGCTTTGATATGTCTGTCGGTGCTACTTTTATTGGTACGAGTACTAATATAAATCATTGTGAAAGTGGAGCTCTTCTAAGCCATGATTGATTGGAACTCTTCTTTAGTAATGTCATCTATCATGAATGTATTGGCACCATTGTATGCTTGTGATCCAAATGGTTAGTTCGAAGGTCATGTATAAAAACCATATGTTGGTTGGTACATGCCATTTAGACCTTACTTTGGATCATCTATTTGTAGATCATATTGGTTTTCATTTGTTGGAGAACATGTGGGTCGTCATGAGTGAAAGGTGTGTTAGCATTTTTACTCTCATGGTCCTCGACTTTTCTAAGAGTAGTTTATAGGCAGCCATAAAAGTACAATTAGAAATTTGTAGACCCATATTCTCATGATCTTCATAGAAATCTTCTCTTCTGGGTCCTCTTGTCTGTCTTGTTCTTCAGTTTTGTAAGCAGCATAGACATTGTTTGCATTCTTAGTAAGCATGTGCCCCCTACTATTCTATTGTTGGATGTGACTTTCTTTTCTTTTTGAACCATGAGCAATTTGAGTCATACATAGCCAATAGCCACCTATTGGTAAACTATTCATAGAATCTAATCTTCTCATATTTTCTATATGTAATTAGACATGTTTCTATCTCTAGGGGTCCCATAGAATAGTAGGGGCAATGTGAAAGGCCCATGTCTGATATCATCATGAAAATCCTCACCTCTTTCCAAAATTTTTTACCGTACATGAGCATGAGTTATACACAGATCATCCATGGTAGCACAGTCTTAGTCAAACAAATAGTTAGATGTAATTTAATCATAAGGTGTCAACTATAAGATTCACATTAGGTTCATAAAATGATATGGTGTCAACACAATGATATAGGCAAGCTAGATAGTACACTGAATCATTAAGTCACACTTAGGAACAACAACTATCTAAGGTGGTGAACAAAAAGAAGTTGTTTCATGTCAGGTTCACCAAGAATGTGGTGTGAACATGATGTTGTAGGTAGGCTAAAATAAAGTCACACACAGGTATCAAAAGGAGGTGAATAGAAAGAAGTTTCATGTCCCCATAGAATAGTAGGGGCACCAAGAATATGGCAGTCCAAAATCGCACACATGATCCAAGTGACTCGATACTAGGCCCTCTTGATGATGAAATACAAAATAGGGTGGTTCACTAGGTGGTTTATCTGAGGGCTCACTAATCAAAGGGAGTAAAAGCCTAGATGCCTACTATACTCCAACAGTTGGATAATTGAAACAAATAAAACCCTAATCTCAATGAAGAAAATGTAAAGGTCATCGTTACGATGGGGAGGCAAAGATTACCCATCTCCTACCTACTAATCTCCACTCATGATGGTTGAATAGAAACATACATCTACAATCGGTGTTTCGAAGGAGATGTATGGCATGAGGGGGAAGAATTGTTTCACCAGTGGTTTGGTGGGTCAAAGCCCCTGCCCAGGCTCTTTGTCAATTAGTTGACATAACGGAAAGAACCAAACCAAACACGATGCACTCACCAACCAACCAATCTATATGCATGCCATCCAACCCATTGGCCCATACCAGCCTAGCAGGCTTTGCCTTTGCTACTGTCGCCGCCACCTATGTATCCACATAGGCATAAACTTGCTATGGAGGGGATCCAGTTGGGAAAACTGATGGCTCTCCAACATATGATGAAATGAGTTCCAATATAATTGTAGGGCTAGGTCAACAAATGGCCCATAGAATTGGGCGGGGGCAATAATATGAAAAAGGGCAAATAGTAGGGGGGTGGGTGGCTCTATATCTATTTTCATAAAGTGCATTCTATATGGTGGTAGTGCTACTTCATTGGTGGGTACTACTATAGAATCTAATACTATTGGCTCTCAAACATGGACTCAACCTTGATCTAGGACTAGGGACCCTACTACTGAATCTAGATCTGTATCTGGATATGCAACTAGCTTTTGATCTAATTTTCAAACTAATGCTACCTCTATTGCCTCTCTTCATGTTGCCTTTCTTTCTTATGATGATTCTTCTCTATGTGCTTGAACTTGATCAACTGGCTGTACCTTTACCACCTTCACTATTGGCATGGTGGCTCACCATGTTGTAGTTCCTATCCCTACTATCCCACATGTGACGACTCATTATCCGGTAGCGAGGTTCCTAGTTCCATACCTAGTTGGAGTAGTTCGAGATTGAGTTCCAAGTCCAATGCCAATAGAAATGACTGAATCTTCTACTTAATAAACTACTACTGGATCGAAAGTTGCTGGTGTTGGATCAAAATATTGAGCAGCTCTGCTAAATCAACTGCTATAAGGTAATAAGACGGGGTAGGAAGAGATGCTAGGCAAGGTGCTGGTAGCTTTAGAACTAAATGAAGGTCTAAGTGGAGATTTTATCTACACTGAAGTTGGGGCGATGGTGATAGAATGTAAAGAGATGTCATGGGCTTTGCATCTGGAGGATCTAAAATGGGCTATGGCTCTCCAATTGGAAGGGAACAAGCTCGATCTCAATCTACTGGTTCTGTATCCACAGGTGGTAAGAGTTGGGTTGCTTTCTTAGGCAGCAAGCATAGCAGAGAGAGTAGGGTCGATTAGATTGATAAATCAATCAATAGAGGGGTCTAGGGTGAGGGAGGCTAAGCTCACTGGAAAGGCACCAGAGCAGCACGTATGACCAACATATGAGCATAGACTATCATAATACAGGCTATAGGTAGCAGTCACGCAGCAAGGACCACCTTCTAATAAAGACTAGGAAGGACAAGAGCATTGCACCTTGACGTTCCACCTAAGCATATGGAGGCATCAGATCAAGTTGGTAGCATTATTGGGATAATGCCACTGTTGGGTGAGCCGAATAAAGCTTTAAGTGAAAGCTATTGTTTTCCTAACTATGCCAGGATAGGACATACCCAGCGGCTACCATCCCTCTCCGCATCTCTAGTATAGGGGTAATGTCCCATCTGTTGGAGGTATCATTGGAGGTAGAGGACATACCATGCTATCTGACTATAGGGATAGAGATGGGGCATCAAAAAAGGATAAGGCCAAGACCTGGCTACTGAGGACTAAAGAATGGAATAAGCTTAGACTTGATGCCCGAGGAGTCCAGAAGTAGTGACGGTGGCCCATAAAAATACACCTATGGGGAATGTGTTTTGGAATTATCTGTGTTGGAAGAAAGTATTGATGGGGGATCTTAGGGTGTTGATGGTGAGGGGATTTGTGCCATTTTGTAGTAAAATGGAGTGGGCCCTATAATTCTATAGGCTGTGTGGATCACTCAAGGGTATAGGACTACAGAACCCGGTGTAGTACTTGTGTGCCGAGATATAGCTGTGCCTGGGCTAGATTAGTAGGATAAAGAAAGAGGTTAATTTGTTGATTGGTTTGAAAGATGGCCCATCTTCTATAGTTGGTAAAGTACAAGGTCAAAAAAGCAATCACATGCACGTGGTAAAAGTTTGAAAATTGCACATGTATAATTGCATAATTAGAAAGTAGTGGGTACTCGCTGATGGATAGTTTAGTATCCACTTTGCTTCCCACAACAACTTTGTATTTGAAGTCTGGGTCCTCCGTGCCATCAAGGTCCAACAAACAAGCCACTGATCATTCCCTAGTCAAGGCTGCCCCCGAAACCATTGTACATATTCACCTCAATTTGAGTAGTAGCAAATATTAGAGCATAGAGCAATGAAGGACAACTATAGTAGTAGTTGCCCACAGGATCACAAGATGGATCTATCACCGAGGCTTCTTTCTTTTTTGCCTCTGCCAGACGAAGGGAAGCAGGGACTGGCACTGGGTAAACAATCAGCTATAGAACTGGCTCTGACTCTGATACCTTTGCTCTATGCTCTGCATCACTCCTTGGTACAAATGGCTATGTTGTAGCTTTTATATGTTGATCTTGAAACATAGACCCCCATAGAATTGTAGGGAACACTACATTACAAAGTTCTCTCAAGCGGTAATATTCTATATATAGAGTTGGGACTCATTCTCTTTCTCTCCCTTTGTAGCTATAGCTCCTAGATATGATGCAGAGGCAATAGTTCCTGTTACTTGGGTAATTGCGAAGTGTAACTAAACCCCCGGCCTGTCTGTAGACTACTCCGCTCTGTACCTCTTATGCATATGTCTATATCGTTAGGTGTGGGTAGGACACTACCAGCTAGTGAATGCCCTGGTGCCTAGCATATGCCTTAAGCATTCTCCCCTTGGCCACATGTTTGGGAATGATTTCTAGACACAGTCTTAGCCTGAGACCGTCGGTTTATCACTCAGGCCCCACCCTTATGCTTTCGTCCCCACCCATAGTCATTCATCCAGCAGCAAAGGGAGCAACATTCCTATCCCATCCACTATCTCACCCTATGGTTCTCAATCTAGCCCCTCCCGCTAGATCCAGTTTCATATCCATATACAGAGCATTCAAGAGAAACAAAATCAAGTTTCAGTTCAATATTTAGTAAGTAGTTCATACTCACCGGGCAAGAGAGGGAAAAAGGATGGCGCCATACCCCTCATTATTTCATCAACAAAGGGAACCATCCTAGCGCAGCTTAGACTAGAGCAACCATTGAATCATTCCCCGGGGATACAGAGGCCAGAGCGTACCATACAGGCGTAGGCTTGGCCTGAAAAGGCATAGGATAGAGCTAACCACTGAGGAACCATAGGTCAATGATGACACATGGCATACCTATACATCACACCTCCTATTTTAAGACCTAAAGAATGGGGGTGGACTTGCCCATACAATTGACTGATCTGAGGCGCTATATGCCTATGCAGGATAGACTAGGTAACAACTACTTAGCGTGGGGTTTAAATCTCAATCGGTCAACTTACTCGGATGTTGCTACCCTTTCCTTTGGTGCTTGCTCCTTTGCCCCTGCATATGGAGAAGGATCTACTCTTGCCAGTAAGGATGCTGGGATAGGAAGAGATGCTACCTTTACTCCTTTTCTTTTCTATCCTTACTTGAATGCTAGGGGCCCTTGGCCCCCCTAAGGCAATGGGGATTGTAGGATCCACATTTTTCTATCCAACTGGGCCTGTATGATCATTTACAAATTATGGGTCAACACAGTTCTTAGTGCCATCCACTAGATCTGGGACTCAAGGGATTGTAGGATCCACATTTTTCTATCCAACTAGGCCTGTATGATCATTTACAAATTATGGGTCAACACAATTCTTAGTGCCATCCACTAGATATGGGACTCAATATTGATATGCACCTAGGGTAGCTATTGGTTCTAGAACAGGATCTCCAATGAAGGAAGGGAACTAGCTCTTGAACGGGCTCTAACGAAACTGCTTCCTGTGCTCCCAATAAACTACCTCCCTCTCATAGTTCTACCTTTGCTACTAAAACTGCTATGGGTGCTGCTTCAATAGAATATACTATTGCGACCGGTGCTACTATAGGCTATAGCTTTTTAGGATCTACTATTGTTGGTGGTGCTTAAACTGAATAAGCTACTCTATCTCTATCTCATCCTAGATCTTCTATTGGCACTGGAACTTATGCTACTGGATTAGAATCAAAGGAATCAACTGCTCCATCGACGACTGGATCGAGATCATAACTAGCCACCTATCCCTTTGTGCTAGCTACGTTAGCTGCTGGGTCTTAAGCTGCTGGCTTCCTTACTATTACTACTATAGGGTATGTTGGACAAGCTGTAGGGTATGCTGGACAAGGAGGTGTTGGGTAAGCTTCTAGTCCAACTGACTCACCAACCGCATTAACTTTTGTTGCATCAACGACGGCTTAATATACTACTGTCGCTTCTGATGAAACTACTGAGTCAACCGATGCTTGCTTTGTTACTGGATCAAGATCAGCAGGTGGGTGGCTTGCTACTTGCTGGTCCCATAGGGGTTTATGGCTTTGTCTATCTGGCTTAGTCAGATGGCTACTAAGGCTAGTAGCTCTGCAGGATCTACTAGTGCATATGGAACTGCTCGTGCTATAGAATCAATAGAACCCACTAAGTAAATAAATAAGAATCTATTGTTGTCTCTGTCTATGCTCTTGCTATTGGCTTTGCTCCATCCACTTCTGGATCCACTTTTTCTAGTGATGGGTAAACAACTGGAGATGGTGGGTCCGTTGCTAATGGTTCTGTACTATATGGTGGTTCTGCTGCTGGATCTAAAGCTAGATCTACTAGTGCACCTGTCCTTGCTATTTCTGTTGGTGCTACTGGTGCCATTTTTTTTGCTACCGGCTCTGCTGCAGGATCTTGAACTACTACATATGGAGTTGATGGATATGGAGGTGTAGGTGGTGCATTAACAACTGCATAATCAATAGAATCAGTAGAACCATTGGCTTCATCAACAGAATCAATGGGATCAATGGCTTCTGGGTCAACTGAATCATCCACTGGTAAATGCAATTGCTACTGGTGCTTCTCTAGCTACCTTCGCTTCTGGGTCTTGATTTGGGTCAATAACTGGAACTAAGCGAAGGGAAGCTATGATAGGAACCATGCCTGGGGGAGGATCTGGGACTAGATCTTAACCACCTGGAATTGGAAGGGGCACTGCTTATGCGGAATAAACTGCTACTACTAGTGCCACTTTTGCTAGATCAACTGGTTCTGCTTCAGGTACCTATGCCTTTGCTTCTAGTGCCTTTTTCATTGTTAGCTCACCCTGCTCCTGCCTATGCTTCTAGTCTTAGATCAATGAGATAAACTACCTTTCCTGCCCGTGCCTTTGCCCTTGGATCTGCTTGCTCCAGAACTATAGCTTATCCATGCTAACTAACACTTGGCTAACCAATCAAAGTAAACAACTGGCTAAGAAGAAGCTCAAACTATGGGCTATGGCTTCTTTTGAACTATATTGGGAAATGGATATGGAACAGAGCAAAGGGAAACTAGTTCTTCAACTTAAACAATAGAACCAACTGAATCCCTTTATAAAACTATAGAAACCCCCCGGGCTGGATCTACTACTGCTGGTCCTGCTACTGGCAAGCGAGAACTCTGCTTCTGGGTTTTGTTACTTGCTTCAAAGGGGGGGTGCCTTGGATAGAAGCACTTAACCATTTGGTGTTTCCGAGCTCAGTGGGATTCCATCCTTAGATAGTAGGGCCCCCCACCCACCCCGTTCCATGGGAGGTCCCTACCTGTTCTATTGGGATATGAAAAGAGATGGGATTCATACGCTGATGGATCAACTATAGGGGCGGGATAGAAGAAGACTCATACTCCACTTGCCTCTCCAATCAATCTCCTCCTGCCTCCCATGAATGGGTACAATGAAGGAATGAAAGAACAATTCTAGGGCAATTTAATCTCCTCCCTCCCGCCAAAATTTTCATTTGAATCATCGATGGAAGAGGTAGTTACATAGCCAATTTCGCCTAGTATCCTTTCCAAGTCGATAGCTCGTTGATGACTTGGAAGATGTGCAAGAACTGGAATCTGCAGATCCCACAGATTGGGATCGATACCCGTCACTAGCACTAGCACTACCCACAGAGGCAATGCTTCACCTGGGATCCCTTCTAGGTTTAGAGCCCATGGCATCCCCTACAATTTGAGTACCAAAACTTGAACCCCGGGTCCAACTATTGATCCCACTTATTCTATTATGACATAAGTCATTGTTCCAACCATTATGTTCCTGAAGACTGGCAACCTCTTGCATACCATCCCTCCTCAAGGTGAAGGCTTTTTTTGATCACTCCTTTACCAGGCTATGCCACCTCCACCCATGGCTCTCCCTCTCCCGCTGGCTATCAAAATGGAAAGGATGCCCTGCTTCTTCCACCTCCGCTCCTGCCCCTACTCCCGTTAAATTCCCTGGCATGTGATATTTTATTTTTCAGATTTTTTGACTTTTCGGATTTTCATCCATATAATTCCTACGTAATATCACATGACATTTCCCATATGCAGAATGACAAACTGTGGGTGTCGTATGATCTGGTACAGTTTATCATATGACTTGGTAAGAATTGTCATACGATTATGTATTTTCTTGGTCAAAAAGTAGATTTCATTTTTCAAATTCCTCATTCAATTTTTTTATACTGACGACTGACCCTGGCTTTTTATCTATCTATCTGAAAAATTTTCACAGCCTAATCAGTTTTTGCAGAATGCTTGTCGAAGAATATGCTTGTCACACAAACACAATATGACTACTGAATTGTTGTCTTTGTAGGTTCCTTGAGGAGATTCGAGCAAACATCGTGTATTCTTTAAATTCATTTTTAGGAACCTAAATTGCTATCTAGTTAAAGAACAAATTTGTATTTTGTGTTTTAAGTAAATTCTGAGAGGTAGGAGAGTATGCTCTTGTCTTTATAGACAATCAGAAATCCAGACCCTTGAGGCGTTTTCTTTAAGTTTTAAGATTTGTACATCTTCAGCGGGCCTGCTCTCCCGAGGAGCTAATAACTCTTAAAGCCGATACAGCTGGTGTGAGGGGAACAACCCAAGTGGGAATGGCTAAACGCCAAGTACTCCAACCCACTATAACATAAACGTGATTTGATGAAAATCAAGTCAACGGTAGTGCTCGGGAATATCTCTCCTCAGTACCTTCGGGTATATTAAATCTTGGTTTTCAAGGCTGGGAGACCTCTTAATTGAGTTTATACCTCGACGTGCCGAATGGACCCCTTACTAGTTCCAATTCAAATTAGAAGCTACCTGGTTCACCTCCGAAAGGGGGAATAATCTTTGTGCAAGAGAGATAGTAACTCTCCCAAGATACTTGTCATTTCATGCCCCCATTAGCATTTGGAGTCAGATAATACAGCGTTGAGAATCCATTGCGTGAGACTTAGCGACCGTATTCTGATTAGCTATTGGGTGTGTACCTGAGTCTAAAATAGGATAATTTGATCAAAATGATATTCTTGGAATGATTTAATTAATTAAATAAAATTTAATTAATATTGAGTAATTGATTTGCCATGTGACATTTGATGATTAAAGAATTAATAATGTGCTCAAAGTTGATTTAATTACCTTTGGTTAGGACCTTGGTGATATTGTTGAGATTAGGGGCCCATGGTTTAGATGACCAATTTTAGGGTATTACATGCACCACTTGTAGTTCTCTTCCAGTCATCAACATATCCTGCCCAATCTGAGTCTGTATAAGCACATAATCTGAAATCATCGTCCTTTGGATACCATAACCCATAATCTATTGTTCCTACCAAATATCTAAATATCTTTTTAACAGCAATATCATGACTTTGTCTTGGATCAGAATAAAATCTAGAAGCAATACAAACAACATTCATTATATCTAGTCTACTCTGAGTTAAGTACATTAATCCACCAATCATCGATTTGTATCTACTTGGGTTCACTCTAGGAGATTCATCTTCTTTTGACAGTTTGCAATTAGTTATCATAGGGGTTCCAACAGGTTTTGAGTTTTCAAGTCCAAATTTCTTTAGCAATTCTTTCACATATTTAGTTTGACAAATGAAAATACCTTTATCAGTCTAAGTGATCTGCAAACCTAAAAACAAAATCATCTCTCCAACCACAGACATTTCTAATTCATTCTTCATCTCATCAACAAATGTCATGCATAGATTTTCTTCTCTTCAAAAAATGATATCATTAACAAAGACTTCAATGATCAATATGTCATCATTCTCAATCTTATAATATAAATTTCTATCAACATTACCTTCGCTAAATCCGACCTTCAAAAGATGTTTATCCAATCTAGCATACAAGGCTCTAGGGGCTTGTTTCAATCCATATAAGGCTTTCTTCAAGCTGCAAACCATGTCCTTGTCCTCTAATAAAGAAAATCCATCAGGACGCTCAATGTAGACTTCTTCTTCAAGATCTTCATTTAGGAATGCACATTTGACATCCATCTGATATACCTTGTAGTTCTTGTGTGCAACATAGGCAAGAAATAGTCTTATCGCTTCAATTCTTGAAACCAGAGCATAAGTTTCATCATAATCAATTCCTTCTTGTTGTGAGTAACCTTTGCAAATCTATCTAGCTTTGTTTCTTACAACTTGTCCTTCTTCATTTAATTTGTTCCTAAAAACCCATTTAGTTCCAATAACACTTGTATCTTTGGGCCTAGGAACCAATTCCCATGTGTTATTCTTTTCTATTTGATTTAATTCCTCTTCCATTTCTTTCATCCAATTCTCATCTTTACATGCTTCAATAAATGATCCTGGTTCAATTTGAGAAAATAAACATACCTCTTCAGCAACTTACCTTCTTCTTGTCATCGCACCTTTCCTCTTATCTCCAATGATCTGATCTTCATAATGATTTAGCTTTACATACATGGGAGTCTTTGGATTATCTTGACTTTCTGACTCTTTATGCTCTTCAATAGTTACTATGGAATTTTTTATGTTACCAGAGCAACTGGATCAATTCTCTGAACTGTTTCTTGCACAACCAGTTCTAATCTGACAATCTCATCTTCTGGTCCATAGTCATATGATCTGACCTAACTATTTCTTTTCTCATCCACTCTGATATTTATGCTTTCCATTATCCTCTGCAATCTTTTTTTATAACATCTATATGCTTTTCTCTTATTAGAATAACCCAAAAATATTCCTTCATCGTATCTAGGATCAAATTTCCTTAATGCATCATCTCTTCTGATATAGAATTTACTTTCAAAAATTTTAAAATACTTGATAGTAGGAGTATGACTGAACCATAATTCATAAGGAGTCTTACCAATATCACCTTTTATGTGTATTCTGTTGAAAGTGTATACCGCAGTATTGACATATTCTCTCCAATAATTATCAGGCAATTTGGCTTCCATCATCATTGTCCTTGCAGCATCTAAGATAGTTATGTTGTTCCTTTCCACTACTCCATTCTATTGTGGAGTTCTAGGTGCAGACAATTGCCTTCTGATTGCATGCTTCTCACAAAAAAATGTTGAACTCATTGGATATATATTCATCACCTTGATCTAATCTTAAGCATTTTATCTTCAATCTTGTTTTTGTCTCAACCCTAGCTTTGAAATTTTTTAATTTCTCAAGAGCTTCTGATTTTTCTTTCAAAAATGCAACCCACATCATTCTAGAGTAATCATCAATAACCAACATAAAATATCTCATCACCTTGAAAACTTTTAGTCCTTGCCAATCCACACAGATCAGTATGAATAAGATCAAGAATTTCATTAGATCTATCATGTATGCTTTTGAAAGAAGTTTTGATTTGCTTACCCATTTGACATCTCTACATATCAATTACGAGGCTTGATTATCTTGGGCAAATCTCTGACAGCCTAGGTTGAACTGATCTTCACTATGCAATCAAAATTGATGTGACATGTCCTCTTATGCCAAAGATAACTTTCATCAATCTGAGAAATCAAGAAAGTCTTTTGACTAGAGTTCAAATGAAAGATATTTCCTTTGGTCTAAGTTCCAGAGGCAATTTCCATTCTAGATCTATTGATAATCTTGCATTTTCCATCCTTGAATTGTAAATGAAATCCTCTATCCACCATCTGACCTACACTTAAAAGATTATGCTTCAAACCTTCAACATAATAAACATTATCAGTATTGGTCTTACCATCCAAGTATATTGTTCCTTTTCCTTTGATCTTGCATGCCTTATTGTCTCCAAATTTGACTAGTGCACCATCAAATTCTTGCAAAGTTAGAAATTTCCTCTTATCACCGGTCATGTGATGTGAGCAACCACTGTCTATAACCCATTCACCTTTCTCTTCAATTTTAGCAGCTAAATCTTTCTCCTCGGTATGAATTGTATCAATGACAGGTTCCAAAGATTCATCCTTGATAGCAATAAAGACCCAATCTTTTCCAATACTAGAGCTTCCATTACCAGATCCACTCATAGGTTCATCATCATCACCAACATAATAACACGATTTGTCCTTATTCCTTCCTTATCTAGGTTTGATATATATTCTCGATTAGGTTTATAATTACTCATAAATCTTTCATGATTCCTTGCAGCTCTTTCAGGACATCTAGAAGCAAAATGACCAATCTTATTGCATGAAAAACATTTAAATGGAACTTTTCCTTCATACTTACTTCCAACTGGTCCTTTAGGGATTCTTATGGCAATTAGGGCTTCCAACTCTTCAAGTTCTTTGTTTTCTCTTTCAATATCTTCCATCTCTTTAGCATATAACTCTTTCCAATCTATCTTCTACTTAACAAAGGTAGATGCTTTAAATGCATTCTCTATTTTATTAGCATTCTGATCTCCAAGCTCCTCAAGTTCAAAAGCAAATAATTTCCCAAGTAATGTGTCTCTGGTAAAGGGGGTATTTGACATAGTCCGGAGTTCATTTATTGTAGCAGCCTTCATCTTGTAAGTGGGAGGTAAAAATCTCAGAATATTTGAAATAACCTCATCCTCATTAACTGATCTACCATAGCATTTGATTCCCATGAGGGTATGTGCATGATCATGGTGTGCCAAAACAAGCCCTTAAGTGGCAATGGAATTTCAGAAAATCAGAGTTATGCAACTTGACATGAAAATTTGAATAAGTTGTGGAACATTACTTTTAAAATATGTATGAAGAGAATCTATAGAAAATTGAATGTAGTTTCTAAGCTACTAATTATTTTTTGAAAAAAAAAAATCCTATTTGATGAAAATTTCAAATTTCAATGCAGTGGTACTAAAATTTTAGGAAAAAGATAAGCAGTAGACATATGTGTGACCACCCTAATCACAATCAAATCATAATATTTTTTTATAATATTTATAATATAAGTATTAGACTCATGTCCCGATGTGAAACATATTTTTTATAATTTTTTATAAAGTAAATAATTATTTATGAATTTTTTTACTACAGCTTTTCATAAATTCAGAAACTCCTACATTTGACCACCTTAACTTGGTCAAAACCTTATGAATTTTATTTTTTTTTAAATTTTTTCTATAGTAGACGAAGCATATGATGTGATGCATATTTCAGATTCAAAAAATGTTATACCGTTTGAAAGTTATGAGTGTTTTTCAATCAGTCTATCAATTAAGACTATTGTCAGAATTCAATTAGAAAATAAATAATAATTATTTATTAAAGTCGAAATAAGACAAGCCTTATATCATCGGAAAGTTGAGAATGTCCTTTAAAATGCCTTTTTATTTTATCAATTTTGGCTACAAAAAAAGTCGTCAGCCACCAGTGTAATGTCTAGAAAATCAAGGAATACTGAAAAACATGTTTTTTCAGTTGACTTTCTAGGCTTGTCACTTCCAAGCCAAATCCCAAAGCATTCCTGAGCCAAAATTTGAAATTCGTACAACAAAAATCGGATATCTAGTAAAAACGGATATTCGATTTTAATAAGTAAATTCACTAACTAAATTTGCACATAATTAATCTATTGTTTATTAATATATTAATATATAATATTTTAATATATTAATATATAAATAAATTAGTATATGATATTAGGGAGAGGGAGAGGGGGGAGTGGGGGGAGAGAGAGAGAGAAATTAGGGAAGAGAGAGAGAGAGAGAGAGGGGGAAGGGAGAGAGAGATAGAGAGATTAGGGGAGAGAGAGAGAGAGAGAGAGAGAGAGATTAGTGGAGAGGGAGATGGAGAGAGAGACAAAGAGATTAGGGGAGAGGGAGGGAGAGGGAGGGAGGGGGAAAAGAGAGGGGGGAGAGAGAGAGAGAGAGAGAGAGAGAGAGAGAGAGAGAGAGAGAGAGAGAGAGAGAGAGAGAGAGATGGGGAGGGAGAGGGGGAAGGGAGAGAGATAGAGAGAGAATAGGGGAGAGGGAGAGAGATATTATGGGTCCTATGATGTCCTAAGGGGTCATATTGTGTCCTAAAATCCCTTAGGATACCATATAACCCCTTAAGGCACCAAGTTGTGTCGTTATGGGTCATATTATATTCTAAGGGGTCATATGACCCCTTTAAGACACCATATGACCCCTTAGGACACAATATGATCCTTTACGACTCTATACGGTGTCGTAATGGGTCATATGACCCCTTATGATACCATATGGTGTCCTTAGGAGTCATATGGTGCCCCAAGGGGTCATATTGTGTCCTACGACCCCTTAGGAGACCATATGACCCCTTGAGACACCATATTGGGTTGTTATGGGTCCTATGTTATCCTAAGGGGTCATATTGTGCCCTACAACCCCTTAGGACACCATATGACCCATTAAGACACCAAATTATGTCGTTATGGGTCATATTGTATCCTAAGGGGCCATGGGACACCATATGACCCCTAAGGAAAACATACGACCCCTTATGACACCATATTGGGTCATTATGGGTCCTATGGTATCCTAAGGGGTCATATTATGTCCTACGACCCCTTAGGACACCATATGACCCCTTAAGACACCAAATTGTGTCATTAGGGGTCATATGGTGTCAAAATGGGTCATGGGACACCATATGACCCCTAAGGACAACATAAGACCTCTTACGACACCATATTGGGTTGTTATGGGTCCTATGGTGTCCTAAGGGATCATATTGTGTCCTACAACCCCTTAGAACACCATATGACCCCTTAAGACACCATATTGTATTGTTATGGGTCCTATGGTTTCCTAAGGCGTCATATGGTGTCCTAAGGGTGTCCTACGACCCCTTAGGACACCATATGACCCCTTAAGACACTAGATTGTGTTGTTATGGGTCATATGGTGTCCTAAGGGGTCCTGGGATACCATATGAACCCTAAGGACAACATACGATCCCTTATGACACCATATTGGGTTGTTATGAGTCATATGGTGTCCATAGGGGTTATATTGTGTCCTACGAGCCCTTAGGACACCATATGACCCCTTAAGACACCAAATTTTATAGTTGTGGGTCATATTGTGTCCTAAGGGGTCATGTGCCACCATATGACCTCTAAGGACAACATACGACCCCTTATGACACCATTTTGGGTCATTATGAGTCATATGCTATCCTAAGGGGTCATATTATGTCCTATGACCCCTTAGGACACCATATGACCCCTCAAGACACCAAATTATGTCATTATGGATCATATGGTGTCCTTATGGGACACCATATGACCCCTAATGACAACATACAACCCCTTATGACACCATATTAGGTCATTATGATTCATATGGTGTCCATAGGGGTCATATTGTGTCCTACGACCCCTTAGGACACCATATGACCCCTTAAGACATCAAATTATGTCGTTATGGGTCATATGGTGTCCTAAGGGGTCATGGGACACCATATGACCCCTAAGGACAACATACGACCCCTTATGACACCATATTGGGTCGTTATGAGTCATATGGTGTCCATAGGGGTCACATTGTGTCCTACGACCCCTTAAGAGACCATATGATCCCTTAAGACACAAAATTTTGTTGTTATGGGTCATATTGTGTCCTAAGGGGTCATGGGACACCTTATGACCCCTAAGGACAATGTACGACCCCTTATGACACCATATTGGGTCATTATGAGTCATATGGTGTTGTAAGGGGTCATATTGTGTCCTACAACCCCTTAGGACACCATATGACCCCTTAAGACACAAAATTGTGTCGTTATGGGTCATATGGTGTTCTAAGGGGTCATGGGATACCATATGACCCCTAAGGACAACATACGACACCTTATGACACCATATTAGGTTGTTATGAGTCATATGGTGTCCATAGGGGTCATAATGTGTCCTATGACCCCTTAGGACACCGTATGAGCCCTTAAGACACCAAACTCTATTGTTATGGGTCATATTTTGTCCTAAGGGGTCAAGGGACACCATATGACCCTTAAGAACAACATATGACCCCTTATGACACCATATTGGGTTGTTATGAGTCATATGGTGTCCATAAGGGTTGTATTGTGTTCTACGACCCCTTAGGACACCATATGACCCCTTAAGACACCAAATTCTATTTTTATGGGTCATATTGTGTCCTAAGGTGTCATATTGTGTCCTAAGGAATCATGGGACACCATATGACCCCTACAGACAACATACGACCCCTTACAACACCATATTGGGTTATTGTGAGTCATATGGTGTCCTAAGGGGTCATATTGTTTCCTACGACCCCTTAGGACATCATATGACCCCTTAAGACACCAAATTATGTCATTATGGGTAATATGGTGTCCTAAGGGGTCATAGGAGACCATATGACCCATAAGGACAACATACAACCCATTATTAGACCATATTGGGTCGTTATGAGTCTTATGGTGTCCATAGGGGTCATATTGTGTCCTATGACCCCTTAGGATGCCATATGACCCCTTAAGAAACCAAATTGTATCATTATGGTTCATATTGTGTCTTAAGGGGTCATGGGATACCATATGACCCTTGGGGACAACACATGACCCCTTATGACACCATATTGGGTCATTATGAGTCATATGGTGTCCATGGGGGTCATATTGTGTCCTACAACCCCTTAGGACACCATATGACCCCTTAAGACACCATATTGGGTCATTATGGGCCCTATGGTGTTCTAAGAGGTCATATTGTGTCCTACGACCCCTTAGAACACCATATGACCCCTTAAAACACCAAATTCTATCTCTATGGGTCATATGGTGTCCTAAGGGGTCATGGGACACCATATGACCCCTAAGGACAACATCTGAGCCCTTATGACACCATATTAGATTGTTATGAGTCATATGGTCTCCATAGGGGTCATATTGTGTCCTACGACCCCTTAGGACACCATATGACCCCTTAAGACACCAAATTATGTCGTTATGGGTCATATTGTGTCCTAAGGGGGCACATTGTGTCCTAAGGGGTCATGGGACACCATATGACCCCTAAGGACAACATATGACAACTTATGACACCATATTGGGTCGTTATGAGTCATATGGTGTTCTAAGGGGTCATATTGTGTCCTATGACCCCTTAGGACACCATATGACCCCTTAAGACACCAAATTATGTCGTTATGGGTCATATGGTGTCCTAAGGGGTCATGGGACACCAGATTACCCCTAAGGAAAACATACAACCCCTTATGACACCACATTGGATCATTATGAGTCATATGATGTCCATAGGGGTCATATTGTGTCCTACGACCCCTTAGGACATCATATGACCCCTTAAGACACCAAATTGTGTCTCTATGGGTCATATTGTGTCCTAAGGGGTCATGGGACACCATATGACCCCTAAGGTCAACATACGACCCCTTATGACACCATATTAGGTCATTATGGATCTTATGGTGTTCTAAGGGGTCATATTGTGTCCTACAACCCCTTAGGACACCACATGACCCCTTAAGACACCATATTGGGTCGTTATGGGTCATATGGTGTCCTAAGGGGTCATATTTTGTCCTATGACCCCTTAGGACACCATATGACCCCTTAAGATACCAAATTATGTTGTTATGGGTCATATGGTTTCCTAAGGGGTCATGGGACACCATATGACCCCTAAGGACAACATATGACCCCTTATGACACCATATTGGTTTGTTATGAGTCATATGGTGTCCATAGGGGTCATATTGTGTCCTATGACCCCTTAGGTCACCATATGACCCCTTAAGACACCATATTGGGTCGTTATGGATCCTATGGTGTCCTAAGAGGTCATATTGTGTCCTAAGGGGTCATGGGACACCATATGATCCCTAAGGACAACATACGACCCCTTATTGTCTCTCTCTCTCTCTCTCCCTCTCCCCACTCCCCACTCCCCACTCCCCCCTCTCTCTCTCTCCCTCTCCCCACTCCCCACTCCCCCCCCTCTCTCTCTCTCTCTCTAAAATATGAGTAATAAAATCAGATATCAGATATCCAATTTCTGTCATTGCCATTAATGTGGTAACAAAAAAAAAAAAAAGAAAAAGAAAAAAAAAAGGCGCTAACGGGAAAAAAATTTGGGACCACAAATTTATACATTAAAATCAGATATTTGGTATAATCCGATATCTGATTTTTATTTTAGGGTTCTTGCGTCGCATTAACATTTCTTCTATGTTGCGCACTTGGTCTTTATCATTTGAGAGCATCGAGTCCTTCTGCATTCCTGATTTTTCTCTCTTTCAAATTAGGTCTTGTCGATAGCAATCTTCAGTCATGATTTTGGTCGATCTTATCCTGTCGCATCATGTTGCGTGCTCATTTATCATCATTTTGGACATCGTCAATCCTAATCAATGATAGAATTAGGGTTTTGTCCTCTTGTCAATCTTTCAATCATCTTTAGCTTGTTAGTAATCATTTGCGATTATCAACTTGTCAATCTCGTCATTTTGTGATCGATTCATCATCGATCCTTGTCCTTGTCAACCTCGTCATTTTGCGATCGATTCGTCATCGATCCTTGTCCTTGTCAGCCTTGTCATTTTATGATCGATTCGTCATAGATCCTTTTCCTTTTCAATCATGTCAATTTGGATTGATTAGTCATTGTTCTTCATCAATTGGCACCTATCAATTTGATCTCCTTGTCAATCTTGGTCAATTTGTCATTGATTTTTGTCAACCAATCTCAATCATTTATCAACATTGGTCCTTCGTCAATCAGAATCATGATCGAACCTACATTAATTTCTTGTTGTCTTGACCTAATTCCTTGTCCTCTTATTTCTAGGGTTTTATGATTTGTTCATTTAATCCTTTTCTTCTTCTTTGTGGGTTAAATAAATCTATTTATTTAGTCCTAGGTCTCTTTCATGAATTAATTAATGGATGAAAACCTATTAATTAATTCACCTAATTTCTATTTCTCCTATTTTCTTTAATTTTTCTAATATTTCCCCTAGTTTCATTCCCTCATTTTCTCCTATGTTTATGCTTCCATTTGTTGCAATCATGGAGGCTATTTTCTCTCTTCCCTTTTGTCATGGGAATGGCATTTCAATCTTGTCATAATTTGTCATAATTTGTCATACACCTTGCATAGCAAATTGTCATACATTTGTCATAATTTTGCCATCCTTGATTTGAATTTCCTTTCAAATCTCTTCATGCTAATCTTGTCCTCTCTCCAATTTGTCTATAAATTGGATGATTGTCTTCAATCAATCAATCGATCAATCACATTTTCAAGTAACCTTATGCTAGGAATTTCATCTTTCAACAACTTGCTTTCCACTTGCATTTTGCATTTGTAGGTGAGATCCACATCAAATTTGAAGGTGAAAGAAGAACAATGGAGCCACATGAAGGAGATATCTGTGTTGGTTTGCTTTGATTTTATTTGATTTGAATATCTTGTCTTTATGTCTTCATTGATTGGATTAGGATTGCTTTCATAGAAGCTTTAGGTTTTGTGGTTGTCCTAATTGCTATTGTTTTATTGATTTTCAATTTCCTGATCTACATTTTTGGTGAACCTGACGTGAACTAACCCCTTAACCATGTTTTGAGTGCTTTTGAGCTATTTGCAGGTGAAAAACTCAAGAAACAAGGTGACTCGGAGCTCTCTGGGCACTTCTGCGCCTGTGTTGAGGCATTTTGTGCCTGTGTTGAGGCATTCTATGCCTATGTTGAGGCATTCTATGCTTGTGTTGAGGCATTTTGTGCCTGTGCAAGGCCAGAAACAGAGGTGAAATCAGTTGTTTTTACTTGCAAATTTGTTTTTTTTCAATTTGTTTCTTGCAACCTGGTTTTTCTTTGGTACTAATTCTTTGTGCAGCATCTTGGCATTATGTGTGACGAAGACTAAAATGCAACTACTAACAAATCTTATGCAAGATGCGGTCAAAGATTCTCATTAAAACATCTTGCTTGTGATTTTTAAAGTAGTTGCACATTTCATTTCTTAAAGGTTAATGAACACCATGCATGCTTTGTTTGTTTTTAATTTGATTGCATGTTTTAACCCTTAGAACTAGGCCTGCCTCCTGATTTTCCTAGCACTTCGCACAGGCATTGGTGAGAGGGAATGACCCAAAGTGGTGATGGGCTAAAGCCAAGCTCTTCCAAACCACTCTAAATAAATGTGGATGCAATGAAAGTTGTAAACAATGGGTGCTGGAATGGTATTGCGAGGATTTATTCACCGGATCAATACCCACCCAAATGGATGCCCTTACTAGAATCTCTTGTTTTTAGATGCCAAAATCCTTCTATCTGTTGGCTCAGGTGTTGTGATATGTGCATGCCAAAGACACCTCTCATGTACTCCTCAGTTAGAGATAGCAAGTTCTTGGGAAGTGATGCCCCTTGAACTCGAAGCTTGGTATGCCCGAGAAGTGAGTACACTGTAAGGGGGAGCCAGTGCTACCAAGCGTCTAGCTATCCAACTGAGTGTTGTATTTTATGGTTAGAGGATTCAACAAATATTGCCCTTGCTAGCCATAGGATTTGTTGTGAATGTGCTTGATTGTCTTGAGTCAAAGTCAAACAAACATTTTTGTCTTCCATGATTGTCAAAAGTTAAATCAAAAACAAACTTTCAAAAGTGCTCATAATCAACTTGGGTTTTTCAAAATCAACAACCTTCAATTCAAAACAAAATCCAAACAAAAGTCCAAATGTGTCCAAGTATTCATCCAACATTTGAGCATGGCTTTTCAAAACATTGAATATCTTTGTTTCAAAATTCATGTCACTTTAGGCTAGGTTTTGCATAGTCCAACTTAGGTCCTAGGACATATTGTCATCTCCCTTTATTTTAGTACTTTTCATTGCAAGCATCCTCATTTTGCACTTAGGTTCAAAATCATTTCCCTAAGTTTGCATTTCATTGTCATATCTAAGCTAGATTTCCATTTAGGTGACATTTGTGCATTATCCTTGTCATGCTAAAATTAGGTCTTGCCTAGGTTGCATTTACATATTCCAAGTCATTGGTCTTCGCATATCCTTATCATTGTATTGTCATCTTGTCCTGGCTTCATCTTGTCATATCATATCCTTAGATCATTTTCATGTCATATCATAAGTCATTGTCATAATCATTTCCTTCTTGCATTTAGTCTCAAAAATTTGGTTTGTTAAACTTGAAAAATCAAAACTTTGGATGATACCCTAAGTTGTTGTTAAGGAGTCTTGACCTTGTCTAAAATTTGTCCTTTCATTAATATCATTTTTGTCAAACCTAGCTTAGTATCCAAGCATATAGGTGAGACATTTTCAATTTGTCGTATTTTCATTTGGTCCTTTGTCCTTTAAGGTCTTGGCTTCATTTCAACTTCCCAAGGTTGAGTCTTTAGGTTTGCATTCCAAAAAGTTTGTCCAAATCTTTAAAAAAACAACAAAAACATAGGTTGCATTCTTGCCATAGATTGCATTTTCATCTATTTAGGTTGCACTTAGTTGCATATCATACATCATCCTTTTTAAAATTAAAAAAAAAATCCCAAAGATATTGCATTTGCATAGTGACATAACTGTTGAAACAAGGTCAAAATCTAAGAAGATGGGCGAACCAACATATCAACCCATTGACAACGTATCAAACTCATAGTTTCAACCTAGTCAAACATTATAAATTGAAGGTTCATCAAACACATCATTACCACAATATGGAATGGTTCAACTTGGACCACCTCCATTATATGAGCCAATGTTTGTACCCATGAAACCGGGATATGGGAGTGTTCCACCAACACCAAGGGAAAATGCACCTTTTGACTAGAATCAACTGAACCTGCAACATGAAATTCAAACTCAAACATTACATGAGGAACAAACTCTTTCACAAGGATTTGGTTCAGATCAAGGCATTCAACAAGAAATAAATCCAAATGTTTTACCAGATTCTTCATCAGATTCTGATGCTTTCGATGATGTTGATATGCTTTTTAAAGATCCGAAGTTGACAAAAAAGATGGATAAATTCTTGAACAAAGTCTTTAAGATGTTTCCACAAAAATATCTTGATATGATGAGTAATGTGACCTCCTGAAATGAGCAACCTAATGTGCAAAAACAACAAGGTGGTGATCTGTTAAGTTTCTCTCCACATCCAAATGAAGAAAATGTACAACAAGAACCTCAACACATGTTGTTGAGTAAGCGTGCTTCACAAACTTTGACAATGACAATTCCACAAAAGCCAACATTTGAAACAATAAACAATCCATTATTTAATGCAACACCTTTAACACAAGATCAAATGATGGCCACACAAATGTTGATAGGTGTCCCTCAACAAGAAGTGATTCCTCGAATACCTAAAAGTGGATCCAACTCTAAGATGCAAGAAAGCTTTATGATCGGAATGCCTGATCTTACGAATGTTCAAAACAATTCTACAATGCTACAAAGTTCATATGTCCCATCAAGTTCAATACGTTTGGCAAATACTCAAGTACCCGTTATGCAAAATATTGTGACAGATCCTTCGATAATGGAAACACAAAGAGCCACAAATAGTGGTGTGCACCAACAAGAAGTGTTGCAACAATTGAGGAATGCACAAAAGGCACAATCGAATGCACAAACAAGCAATACACAACAACAACAATATCACATTCAACAACAAGTTGCAGTGTCTTCTACACTATTACAAGTCAATTCAAACTTGCAACCACCACAATGGATTGGACAAACAACACAACAAGTCAAAGCAAGTGCCATACCCCATCTAAAGGAGAAACAACAGAAACCTCCCAAACAAAGCTTTTTGCAAATGATGGGATTTACATCAGGACAACAACAATTGGCACAAAGTTAGCAAATTCTGATTCATCAGCATCAACAACAACATGTGCCTCAATATGTGCCAGGAAAAACAAGTTATCATACATCACAACCACAACTGATGTCCATGAATTATCAACAACAACCTCAATTGCAATATCAACCTAGGCTACAAATGATGATCCCATCACAAGAAGTACAACAAAAGGGTCAATGTCAAGGCATGGTACAACCACAGCAACAAGAGCTATATCAAGAACTTTATATGTCAGAGACACCAAAGACAACAATTTTAGAGCATCAACAGCCAATGGAGAGCATGATGTATCGACAAAGAGTACACCCAAGAATGAATGATGAACTTCCAAAATCTTCGCTATCTGACACAGTTGCACAACAACTTGAGAAGTTGCAACGACAAGTCGATGCATTACAAACCAAAGGGACAAAGAAATTATACACAAATCAAGATTTATGTCCTAATCCATTTGACAAGAGCTTGTAGATGCCTCCCTTTCCTAAGCATTTTGAGGCACCTAATTTTGAGAAATATAAAGGGACGGCAATCCAAAAGACCATATTCAAGAATTTTTCACAGCATGTACTGAAGTGAGCTATGGGGAAACATATTTGATGTGCTTATTCGCACGAAGTCTCACAGGACAAGCCATGGATTGGTATTCGCATTTTCCAGGGAACATAAAGACATGGCCGGAATTGGCTCAAAAGTTTATATCCCACTTTGCATTCAACATTGACAATGAAGTGACCATGTCAGATTTATGCAACACAAAGAAAAAGCAAGGTGAACCATTAGTGACTTTCTTACAAAGATGGTGAAGCTTGTACAATCGTTCTTCCCTAGATATACCAGAAGAACAACAAGTGAACTTATTTATTCAAAATTTGGTCCCAAAAATTATGTATGAGCTCAAACTGAAGAGTCCTAGTACCATTGAGAAGCTCATTAAGAAAGGGATGAACATTGAAAATGCTCTTGTAGCTAAGGGACTCATTAAGATCAACAAAGACAGTGACAACACAAACAAGGACAAAAATAGATTTTGGTACAAAAACAAGAATGTCACTAATGATGGAGTGGTCGATGCAAGAGCAGTAAATGCAAATCAACCCAAGTTCATGATAAAGAAATTGAGTGCTCCTAATATGTCAGCTATGCAACAAAATCAAACACAAGCAAGCAATGTTATTCAACAGCTGCAATACCAATAGTATAATCAACAACAAGGTCAGCAACAAAACCAACAACAAAAACCTTTCAGATCAAGGGATGGGCCTCCTCGATAGTTTATGCCATTGGGAGAGCCTATTGAATTAGTAATGAAACAATTGATACAAGCAAATTTTATCAAGTTACCAGATGTCAAGGAAGAACCATTGGTAAAGCTGCATTGGTGGAATGATAATGCATATTGTGAATACCATCGGTCAAAAGGACATAAAACCGCATCGTGTTTTCAATTGAAACATATGATTCAAGACTTGTTAGATCAAGGGGTAATTGAGGTAGACCCACCTAACATGACCTCTAACACTGATCATACAATTTTCAAAACTCCTTTGCTTGATCATGACAAGGGCAAAGCATCTTCTTCAAACTCTACCCAAACAGCGAATCTTAATTATGCAAATATTGGTTATAACAATGTCGTCAATTGTTTTTGAGCGTCAAATGAGTATGTTTCCACCATAAGAATAAAGGGATAAGGTCCTTCTTGCACAGTCACCACTCGTTGATCCAAAATAGTCCTGAAAGGAGCTCTTGCAATTCCTCCCAAATCAACTCCTATGAGTCAGTATAATCTCCTAGATCATCTGGGAAAGACACCTGCACAAATATGAATTCTTGAGTTGTTTAAAATGTCCCCTATGCATCGCGCAGTCCTAGATAAAGCTTTAACTGAGTCCACTATCCTGACAGACATTGATGTTGACCAGTTTCAAGCCTGAATTGGACATCTCATTGTTTCCCAACACGTTGCCTTTTCTGATAATGATATTTCCCCTGATAAGCTCCCTCATAATGATCCTTTACATCTTGAAGTCTTTGTCCATAATTGCAAGATCTGATGAGTCTTGATAGATGGCAGAGCAGGTCTTAACATCTGTACCTTGAGAGTAGTCATTGGTCTTGGTTATATAGAAAATGACATTGATTCTTCCAGAAGAATAACAATCAAAGCATATGATGATGCTGAGCGCCCATCTAAAGGGGTAATTTAATTGCCTATTAGAGTAGGTCCAGTGATAGAAAACACTTTCCTGTAGGTCCTAGACCTTGATCTCCCTTACAATATGATTCTTGGTCATCCGTGGATCCATGCAATGAAAGTAGTTCCATCTACTTATCATCAGTGTTTAAAGTATCCTTATAATGGGACTGAGATAATAATTCCAGGAGATCATAATCCATTTCAATTTTGTGCTAATCTAAAAGATTCCCTGCAGCAACAAGTCCTAGTCAATAGAGAGGCCCACTCACATAATTATGTGGATTCTAATAAGTCGTTAGATGCTGTCAAAGGAAAATTGAAGATACAGGACCAAGGATGCAGAGAGTATTCAATGGCTCAAACATTCCTCATTGGGAATTTACCAATATCTCCAAAATCACATGGCAAACCACATTTGTTACAAAAGGAACCTAAGACAGTCATTCAATATCATCCCCCCACTACATTTACAAAATGGGGTGAACTTAACAAGGAAATTTTGGATGATGATGTAATAGATTGGCTTTATAAGGATCAAACTGATACACCACCTATCAAATTGCCAATAGAGCGTTATGGAAAAGGGTTTACTATAATGCAAAAAAAGGGATATGATGGCTGCAGTGGTTTGGGCCCTAACAAGAAAGGAAGACTAGAACCTATTATACCTAAGATGCGACATCTAACTTTAGGGTTAGGTTTTGTACCATTGCGAATTGGAACCTCATCTACCAAAGTGACCATGTGTGGAAAGGGGCATGACTCTGATGATGAAACAACACCTGAGGATATCCAACCTAAAACTAATTCCAATGAATGGGAGTGGAGTTCCTTTTCTTCTAGCTCCTATGCCCTTGAAAATGTTTTCCTTAACCCTGATGATTTGCCCATGGAAGACAAACATGAAATAACTCCCCCTCCCAAAATGTGTCCTAATGCTTGGATAGAGTCATTCTGGGACCCAAGCTCCGAATCAGATACGAGTAGTTCAGACAGTGATACCATAGACATTCTTATCCTTACCATCTTGGCCCTAACTCTCCTTGAAACCAATGATGACATGCCCCTTGTCTACCCATAGCTTATCCAACATGACCAACAAGAACCACTCAAATTGGATTGTTTTCAAAATGATGAAGCCATTGCAGAATTCCTTGGACTACAGGAAGGCATACCACGAGGTGATCATAAGGTAGGGTTTGCTATTGATTTAGATTCCATAGCATATTTTGGGGAGTCAACTCCATCTTCTAGTCATAAAAATGAAAAAGAAAAAGAAAAAGTAAAAAATCAAAAGAATGGGTCTTTGAGTGAAAACCATAAGGCACTCTCTGATCATGAAAAAGTAAAAATAAAAGAATACCTGTGGGTAAAAACCTCTCTAAGGTGCCTAAAGGTGGAATATTGGACATACCCTTGTCAAGTCAGGATAAATCAACATTGCTTGTGGAAATGACCAAAGAGATAAATTTGGGTACACCTGACAACCCTAAGGTCATTCATTTCGTTGCTTCTCTATCAAAACAAGAAAAGATAGATTTTGTCAATTTCTTTCTTGAGAAAAAGATCAGTTTTGCATGGTCTTATGCAGATATGCCCGGCCTTGATCCAGAATTAGTCCTTCATCACTTGCCATTAAAACTAGATGCCAAGCCTGTCAAACAAAAACTCAGAAAGATGCACCCCTAGGTGGCTCTCTTAGTCAAAGTAGAACTCAAAAAATTATTAGATGTGGGCTTTATCAGACCAATTGATTATGCAGATTGGATTTCAAATTTGGTACCAGTTAGCAAAGTAACTAGGGGCATCAGAATTTGTACGGATTTTAGGGATCTCAATAAAGCATGCCCTAAAGATGACTTTCCACTGCCAAATATAGACATCATAGTTGACATGACTGCCGGATATGAGATGCTATCATTGATGGATGGTTTTTTTGGATATAATCAAATTTGCATTGCTCCTGAAGATCAACATAAGACTGCATTCACATGTGCTTGGGGTACCTACCGCTGGAATGTGATGCCCTTTGGCCTTAAAAATGCTGGAGCAACATATCAAAGAGCTATGACAACAATTTTCCATGATTTTATGCATACTTTGATGGAAGACTATGTTGATGACCTATTATACAAATCCATCACAAGAGATAGTCATCTAGCCATCCTTGGCCCAATCTTTGATTGAATGGAAACCTACAAGCTCAGACTCAACCCCAAAAAATGTGTCTTTGGTGTCACAGCCAGCAAATTATTAGGGTACATTGTTTCTCACAAAGGCATAGAAGTAGACCTATCAAAAGTTAAAGCAATAATGGATATGCCTCCTCCTTCCAATCTCCATCAACTAAGAAGTTTGCAAGGGAAGTTACAGTCAATCCACCGGTTTATAGCTCACTTGGCAGACAAATGTCATCCCTTCCAACATTTATTGCATAAAGGTGTCCCTTTTAAATGGACTGAGCAATGTCAATCAACATTTCAAACTCTCAAGGATTATTTGATGTTCCCACCTATTCTAATGCCTCCTATAGCAGGGAAGCCATTCATATTGTATATCTCTGCAACTAAAACAGCACTGGGAGCTCTCTTAGCCCAACACGATGAGAAAGGCAAAGAACGGGCTATTTATTATATCAGTCAGACACTAGTGGGCTATGAACTAAATTATTCAACTATTGAATGAGCATGTTTAGCAGTGGTATTTGCCACATAGAAGCTTTGACACTATATATTAAATCATCAGACATTGCTAGTTGCAAAAATTGATCCCTAGAAAAACTTGCTTAGCAGGGCAGCTTTGACAGGTCGCCTAGCAAAGTGGGTTATGATCCTCAGTGAGTTTGATATTGAATACATTGAGAGAAAGACAATAAAAGGACAAATCATAGCAGATCAACTTGCAGAGGTACCTATTCATGATGATCATCCAATGTTGACAGATTTCCCTGACGAATCAGTTTTTGCTCTTACTTCTTCTAAGGAATGGCAATTATACTTTGATGGATCTCACACAAAGTATGGCTTAGGAGTAGGTATATTATTTGTCACCCCTCAAGGAGATGCTATCCCAAAGTCATATACAATCACTTTTCATTGCACCAATAATATTGCAAAATACAAAGCTTTGGTCACAGGACTCGGAATAGCAATCCAATGGAACATTACACATTTGCAAGTCTATGGAGATTCCCAGTTAGTCATTCGTCAAGTGAATGATGACTATGCAACAAAAGATGAAAAGCTTCTTCCCTACAAGCATATGGTGGATTTTTTTAAGGCAAAATTTACTGATATCCATTTCAGTCAAGTTCCAAGAATCCAAAACAAGTTCACAGATGCTATGGCAACTATTGCTTCCATGTTAAATATGCCCCACAATAGGGATAGATGTGAATTTTTGGTCAAATAGTTGTTGGTGCCTTATTTTGAAATTTTGACAGCAGATGTGATGTGTGTTCTTGTTGGTCCTAATTCCCCATGGTACAATGACATCTATCAGTATTTGAAATCCCAAACCTTACCACCTAACCTTTCCTCTAACCAACGCTGAGCCTTCATACACCAAACTGCCAAATATGTCATCATCGCAGACACCCTTTACCGTCATTCCTTTGACCACACCCTCCTCAGGTGTTTGGATTCTAATGAGGCACAAATGACTTTACGCGAGGTTCATGATGGTATATGTGGGGGCCATTTCAATGGTCTGAGTCTAGCTAAAAAGTTTGTTCGTGCTGGATATTATTGGCCCACCATGGAAAAGGATGCTCATGATTTTGTTAAGAAATGCTACAAATGTCAAATACATGAAAATTACATTCATGCACCAGCTCAAGAACTTCACTCTATCATATCTCTGTGGCCCTTTTCTCAATGGGGATTGGATCCTATTGGTAAGATTCACTCGACATCTACAAATGGACACAAATTCATCATCACAGCCACAAAATACTTTACAAAATGGATTGAGGCTATCCCTATGACCTATATCACTGGTGTTCAAATTTCAAAGTTTCTACTGAATTATATCATATGCAAATATGGAGTTCCCCTTGCAATAGTCACAGATAATGGCCGTCCATTCAAAAATAAAGATGTCAAGGAACTCTGTGAAAAGTTTGGCATCCAACACCATTTCTCCAGTCCTTACTATCCACAAGGTAATGGTCAAGCTGAAGCATAAAATAAAACCATCATTAAGATCTTGAAAAAGGTTGTCAATGATGCTAGTTGAGATTGGCATGTACAGTTGAATCCAGCACTATGGGCTTATCGCACTTCCATCTGCACACCTACTGGAGCAACACCTTATTCCTTGGTGTATGGTGGGGAAGGCATTTTACCCTTGGAAGTGGAAATTCCCTCTTTGTGTGTTTCCCTACAACATTTGATTAATGATGAGATGCACGAAGTCTCTAGGCTGCATCAGCTTGAGATGTTAGATGAGAAACATCAAACAACCCTGACACATTTGCAAGCATATCAAAACCGTCTCCATTGCTCTTATAATAAGAAGGTCAAAGGGTGACACTTTGAAGTGGGAGACTTGGTCCTAAAGGAAAACCCAAAGAATACACAATCTACTGACATCATCAAAGGAAAATTTGAGCCTAATTGGGTTGGGCCTTTCATAGTTACTGTAGCCTATGGTTCGGGGGCATATCAGCTTGCAACCCTAGACGGTGAACCTTTGTCAGATCCTGTAAATAGCATGCACCTTGGAAAGTACTGGGCATAGTTTTTCTGTCACCAGTTCTTCAATATGATCTTGAAAGAATACAAAAAAAAATCAAAAGCTCAAAAATACAAAAAAAAAAAAAAAAGTCATAAAAATGAAAAAAAAAAAAAAGAGTAAAGAAAAATAATTCGCCCTCTAGTGAAAACCTGGCAAACAGGTGCTTTGGTAAAGTACCATGGTGAAAACCTAGCGAACAGGCGCCATGTGTAAAAGACTATTGCTCTGTTATCTATCATGACTCTTAGCTATACTTTCCCCCCCATAGGTTTATCACGATTATCCTTGCCCTGACCCAATGTTCTATTCCAGGCCTGTGATTGGTCAACATCATTGTCTTGCATACTCAGGTTTCCAGTCCTTGTGCATATGTTTTGGTCCTGGTCACTATATATGTCTTACAAATTTTCATTAGGTGTGCAGCCCTTGTCATGATCAATTACTGGAGTTATTGCTGTGTGCGGACTGGAGCTTTCTTATCATATAATGTCCTGAAAAAATCCCTAAAAATCAAATAATGTCCTGAAATAATCCTAAAAAAATCATATAATGTCTTGAACAAATCCCTAAAAATCAAATAATGTCCTGAAAAAAATCCCTAAAAAGTCAAATAAAGTCCTTAAAAACGAACAAAAAAATTGTTAAAAAAAAAAAACTCGAAATTACTACAAAGTGAAAAACATCAAAATCCAAAAACAATTTCTTTGGCATTTTTCATTTTGTCAATAAATGGTCCCCTTTGTGCATAGATAGATCGCTGAGCATACATCCAACAACAATCTATCAAACATTGTGCTTTAACGAAATCACGCATTAACAGATGAACTATTCGACCAAGCGAGCATTCAACCTGATCATAGTTGTCACATCAATCCAAATAGCATCAACATTATCATTGGTCCTTATCAACATTATCATGGGTCTTATACAGGGTGTGGTATACTCGAAACTAGACTGTGTCCTATCTTCGATGGGGTACCACATTCCTTGAAACCAGAGAGCATGATCATTCTTATTTTCCACTTTTGACAATGATGATCAGACTATTTGTTTGACTTGGTTTAATTTGTGCATCTTATCTTTTTACTGATTTATCTTTGGCTTCGATCATGTTCCTATGTTGCTCGATGATGTCACTGAGTGATTTAGAGTGACCAAGATGGTTCATGGTCCCTTTCTTTTTTTTGTTGTGTTTGCTGTTTGTGGAATGTTTGTCACAAACTGGGGCAACTATATCGTTGGGTGTCTATGATAAGTATGTTCATTTTGTGAACGCTGCACATAGCTCAACCCTTGATGTATGCACCCTAGGATGCTTCACTCATTCCTTGTGTGCGATGTGTCTGTCTTTTGCAAAAGGGGTTGCATTCCAGCTCTAGCCTTCAATGCCATGATGCTCTGCATCCGCTTTGCTACAATAAATAAAGGTTCTCACCTACTTATGTGCATTTGTGGAAGCAAGTTTTTCCTTCATCTCTAACTGTCCTCTATCTAATTTCTTCTTACTAATATTTCTTCCATCAGTCTTGGTAGTCCATTTGGTCTAGTTCTCCGATCTCTAAAAAATAAAAAATAAAAATAAGCTGCATCCTGCATTCATTGGTTAGTACATTTGCATTATATCAAGCCCATACAAAGCATTTTATCCATTTCATCTTATAAATGCATCAAAAACATAAACACCATTCATACATGTTCCAAAGATAGTATATAGATGGTGCATAAGACATCCATACATGGAAAGTAAACATAAGCCATAACACATTGCATCCCATCATATAGCTGCATATCATATCATATATCAATATCGGAGTACAAAATTGGACTGTCTATCCTACGTATGGCCCATAGGCTGAGTACATAATGTCAAACTATATATGTCTCCATCATAAGGAGCACGTGCCTTTGTCACTGGGTGCTCCCTCTGTCCTCCTCATCCCTGCCATGTCTCAAGGATGAAGCCCCTCTTGTCCTTGGTCCTAGCTGTGGTGGTCTCATAGGTCCACTCACCCCCATGCTACTCACTGACCTTCGAGAGCGTGGCCTGCTCTCTGTCCTCGATCATGACCGATATGACACTGCTCTCTGCTCTAGTGGAACTGTACTCTCATAAAGAGTCCTCAAATGGCACATCTCATCTCCTACCTCTAATAACATCTATGCCATCTCACACGCACTAGCATCCCTAATCAATCCAACATACTCAGTCACTCTCTGCTCTGCTTGCTGTGTCTAGGCTATCGCTGTATCTCGAGCCACTGTCAACCTGGTTATCTTTGCTCTGAACATATCCCTCTTAGTTGACCACTGCTCCTACTCTATCCTCAAGATAGCATTTTGTCTCTCCAATGTAGCAATGTAACCATGCTAACTTGCTATGGTGGCCCTACATATATGCATCTCCTCTATATTAGCTATCTCTTGCCTTATGGGTATATCCTGCAATGACTCATGATCTGCTAGATCTGGCACATCTCTCTGCGTGCACCTAGGACTCTCCTCTCCCTCATCATCCTCATCCTCCTCCTCATCCCCCTCATCCTCATCCCCCTCGTCCTCATCATCTCCCTCCTCATAATCTTCCTCCTCATCATCTCCCTCCTCATCATCTCCCTCCTCCTCTCCCTCATCGCCATCCTCCTCCTCTCCAGTGAGTGGGAAGTCCTCCTGTCTCCTAGGTACTGGAATATCAGGATTTGTCAATGGCACTAGTCGTTGTCATGCAAACCATCGCTCATACCTCTCTATCGTCTCGACATCTACAACATCTGATCTCCAATCCTACTATCTCTGTTGTAGCTGTGTGAAGTTGGTAAATGCTATGTGTGGCTGAATCATCCTCCCCCACTGACTCATTTCTCTGTGGGATTGGGCAAAGTGTGCAGTCCCTATCGGTACATCTTGCCTCTCTCCAAACTATTGTCTGACTCTCTTTGGTAGATACATCTCAATCACTCTCTGGTGATTCACCGGTCACCCAATTAGATATCTCTCTTGTCTGCAATACAATATCTTATCACCATCTTCTGACCATCCAGGGCAATCATGATATGGTCTCCATGTTAAATCTCTCAACCTGTCTAGCTCATGTCGCCAATACAATATGTATCCGAATGGACCCTGTCTCAGGGCTCCCCCATAGCAGTACACATATGGTCAATGTGGTACTACATGTCTCTCTACAATCAGCTGACATATGGCTATGTGCTCAAATGCCCATACCTGTAAAAGTGTGACCCCACAGCTCAAAGTCTGTACCCTCTTATATGCTATCTGATGCAACTGAAAAATATAGCATGGCAAGCACACATGGTCCCCATGTGTATACAGTCCCCTCTGTTGCCATCCACTCTAGCACTCTTCCCCATCCAATAGGGAATCCATGTCCTCATCTGTCACCTACTAATAGGCATGCCATAACCACTGCTATCACCACATATCGCTAATCATACTCTGCTGCCATGGTCTCCCAGTGGATCTTCCTCTCTATGATATCAAGGTCATATGCATCGCACTCGAATAATCTGTACAAAGAGTCTCTCCTTGTTTCTAGGTCATACACCACCATCTCCCCATGAATCAGAATGCAGAGGATACGCCACACGTCCTCTAATGTCACAGTCACCTCTCCAGTCGGAAGATGGAAAGAGGAAGTCTCTGAATGCCATTGCTCAGCCAATACGGTGAGAAGTCCTATGTTTGCCCTAATCTTGGGCATGTACGTAATGTAGTATAATCCAAGTCCTACTAATGTGTCTTTGTCAGTACTCCTGAGTCTGTATCGCAACATGAAACAGTCGGGTCTGTTCTCCCATGTGATCAATGGATACTGTCGACTCTGCATCATAATTGGGGCATAATTTGTTAGTTTTAGGGTTTTCTCCTAAGGGCTACATTTCCTTGTTTCATGCACCAATCAAGGTTTTCTTATCTATTTTTGACCTATCCTACCCTTATTCCTCTTTTCAAGATCATCTGCACGCTGCTTTTGGTCAAACTAGGGTCATCAGTGCACAATTGTACTTGTGCACACTGTTTTGCGCTTGTGCAGCATCAATTTGCACCTATGTACCTTACACAGGTGTAGAACATCATTACACAGGCATAGAATGCACCCACACAAGCACAGTTCTACATTTTTCCCTCCCCTGTGGGCCTCGCAATGTCCCACAATCAAGCAAAATTCATGAAATTGAACATATGGGTTTTTGAGCTACATACTGTTGCTCCTGCATCGTCCAGTCATCTGTATGTGCGTACACATTCCCCAAGGTGATCTGCCATTGGAATGTTTGCCATCTCTCTACAAGGGTCCTTTTTGCTGAGCAACAACTCCTCCACTTTGGCCAGTGCAAATGCACTCTTTCCCTTCTCCTTGTCTCCTATATAGATCTTTGTCAATACCTAGATGGACGTCCATGCTCTCCATCTTATGATGGTCACAGTCTTTTGCGCCTTCCACTGCTTGTCCTTTGTGCATCCAACCTTCGATTTTTGATCCATTCAAACCTATCATCTTCTGTCATTCTTATCGATCACTTGGCCTTTTTTTTGGATTTTTCCAGCCAATTCCTTGAGGGGGCATGCATATGTTATTGTTATTGTCTGGGGCATTTTCATTATTGTTCTTTGAAACAACGCTTAGAATTGCATTGTCTCAAATAGGGGCAAAATGTAGATGTCTAAAAATGGTCAAGGCTTGTGGAGTCATACTTTAACATTTGCGCATTGCCTTATTTTAGGGTTCTTCCATCGCATTAACATTTTTTCTATGTTGTGCACTTGGTCTTTATCATTTGTGAGCATCGAGTCCTTCTGCATTCCTCATTTTTCTCGCTTTCGAATTAGGTCTTGTCGATAGCAATCTTCAGTCATGATTTTGGTCAATCTTATCCTATCGCATCATGCTGCATGCTCATTTATCATCATTTTAGACATCGTCAATCCTAATCAATGATAGAATTAGGGTTTTGTCCTCTTGTCAATCTTTCAATCATCTTTAGCTTGTTAGTAATCATTTGCGATTATCAACTTGTCAATCTCATCATTTTGTAATCGATTCGTCATCGATCCTTGTCCTTGTCAACCTTGTCATTTTGCAATCGATTCGTCATCGATCCTTGTCCTTGTCAGCCTTGTCATTTTGTATTTGATTCATCATCAATCCTTGTCCCTTTCAATCATGTCAATTTGGATCGATTAGTCATTGTTCCTCGTTAATTGGCACCTATTAATTTGATCTCCTTGTCAATCTTGGTCAATTTGTCATTGATTTTTGTCAACCAATCTCAATCATTTATCAACATTGGTCCTTTGTCAATCAGAATCATGATCGAACCTACATTAATTTCTTGTTGTCTTGACCTAATTCCTTGTCCTCTTATTTCTAGGGTTTTATGATTTGTTCATTTAATCATTTTCTTCTTCTTTGTGGGTTAAATAAATCTATTTATTTAGTCCTAGGTCTCTTTCATGAATTAATTAATAGATGAAAACCTATTAATTAATTCACCTAATTTCTATTTCTCCTATTTTCTTTAATTTTTCTAATATTTCCCCTAATTTCATTCCCTCATTTTATCCTATGTTTATGCTTCCATTTGTTGCAATCATGGAGGCTATTTTCTCTCTTCTCTTTTGTCATGGGAATGGCATTTCAATCTTGTCATAATTTGTCATACACCTTGCATAGCAAATTGTCATACATTTGTCATAATTTTGCCATCCTTGATTTGAATTTCCTTTCAAATCTCTTCATTCTAATCTTGTCCTCTCTCCAATTTGTCTATAAATTGGATGATTTTCTTCAATCAATCAATCGATCAATCACATTTTTGAGTAACCTTATGCTACGAATTTCATCTCTCAACAACTTGCTTTCCACTTGCATTTTGCATTTGTAGGTGAGATCCACATCAAATTTGAAGGTGAAAGAAGAACAATGGAGCCACATGAAGGAGATATCTGCATCGGTTTGCTTCGATTTTATTTGATTTGAATATCTTGTCTTTATGTCTTCATTGATTGGATTAGGATTGCTTTCATAGAAGCTTTAGGTTTTGTGGTTGTCCTAATTGCTATTGTTTTATTGATTTTCAATTTCCTGATCTACAATATTATTATATTATTATATTATTATATAATATATTATTACATTATATATATTATATAATATTATATTATATTTTATATTATGTATTATATAATATATAATATAATATAATAATATATTATATATTATATAATATGTAATATATAATATATTATATAATTTATTTTTTAATTTAAAATTACCTATAAAAATTGAATATCTGATATTATCGGATATCTGATTTAATCGGATATTTGATTTTATCTGATATCCGATTTGCTTAGGTGTTTACCATGCCAAGTTGTACTCACACCTAGGCCAAGCAAAAAGTCTACATGAATTTTCATGTTTTTAGGTGAGTGGAGAAGGCTATTTTTTTCACATCGCCACTTTTTGGCCCCCCATGATCTTGCACTAACCCATGACAATTTCATTCACTCTATCCATGAAATAACTTATCTTCTCATCTTCTTCCATCTTCAAATTTTCGTATCTCACCGAAAAACCTTCAAGTTTTGCAATCTTTACTGCTTGGTCACCTTCATATAGAGTTTCAAGCTTCAACTAGATCTGCTTTGCATTTTCCAGCTCTATGACATTCAAGAATTTTTCATTAGATAGGGCTTTTAACATTGCTTCTTTTGCTCTGACATCATTATCAACATTCTTCTGTTCATCAGTAGGTGTCGAAGTTTCAGAACTAGGATCATAAGGTGTATATCCCTTTTCTATTATCTCCCATATTTCAGCTCCAAGACATCTTAGATGAATCTTCATTCACTCCTTCCATAATTTGTAATTGGTACCATCAAATTTGGGACTCTCCTTTCAGTAGAAATTAGATGAATAACTTGATGCCATCAGATCTCCTCAAGCGGTTAAGCTTCTGCAGAGAGGGCCTTGCTTTGATACCAATTGTTAACAAGTTCTGATTTCAATTATTAGAATGAACCAGAGGAAAACTAAGAGGGGGGGTGAATCAGTTTTCCACAAGTTAAACAATTATTGCAAATTATAAACCTTCTACCAGAACACAATGAAAACAACACAATGAAAGATAAAGCATGAAAGTACAGAACACACAACACCAATATTTTTGATGTGGAAAACACAGTTAGGGGAAAAACCATGGTGGGAAACCCTACCCATAGTCAGATAATACTTCTACAACAGTATGTGAAATATTACAATGGGGATTGCACTTGCATTCAGGCCAACCGCCTAGAGCACACTGCTCAACACAAAAGGGAAGTCTCAATGACTTACATAAACATCAGACTACAATCTAGAGGAATTGAACTATGGAAATAGAATCTCCTAATGCTTGATATAATTCCAGTTAAGCACATATGTCTTCCCTACAATACCAAACTCTCCTCAAACCTTTTTTGAATGATATAAACTTGTTCACACATAAACCACTCTCCGATAATGTAGACATGACCATCCCATCTAAATTACATGAATATATCACCTATATATATAGATCATCAACCTTGATAAGTAAGGTCGGCTAAACCCTAAACCCATAACCCATAATTACAAAAATTACATCACACGATACCACCAGACCAATATTATGATTTACATTACATAGCACCTAATTCAAATTCCCAAACAATTATATCCACCAAAAATTCTACCAAGACCAAAGGCAACACATTATGCCAACTGGTAGAAACCCTCAATGTTAATAACACATGATATCCAACTAGATCCAAATAGGATCACCAAATTATCACTCCAGCCAATGAGAAGCCACCAAACAATTAGGACATGATAAAGAACACCTTCAACATATTATGAACCATTTATAGAAGCCGGACCAAAACCACTTAATTATTTCATCAAATATCACCAACCGGTACAGTCAACTGGGACCAAGAATATCAACCGGCAAACTAGAACATAAACGATAGCTTCTAGAGCACCAAATCATGAACCAACTGAATATGACAAGCATATAATCATCCTGAATAACCATCCAAAACCAAATCCAACAATCTGATCATACTGGATCAAAATCTCTGAAAACCTCAGCCAAAACCAAGTCAAACTAAAACAGGTCCAACCGAAGCATAGTGTTGACATCAATGACAACACATAATCAATTCCTGCAAAATGCCAACACCATATACCATGAAAAAAAATTAGGAGATAATCTATTTGTGCCTAATATACCTAATTACTTTGGGTTATATCTATTCTTCAATATAGAACTCATGCATCCATACTTTCCTCCTTTATTGGGTTCTTTATATGATACATAGACACTTCAGTAGAAAAATATCAATCCATAATACTACATTCTAACAAAAGAAGATAAAATCATTCATGCTAAGGTCAAATATACAATACAAGAAGAGATCCCTCTCATCTAGTTGATCAACGTAGGAAAAGTTATGTCCTAGAAAAAATACTTCATAGAAGCTTAGGTTTAAAGTTAGTATCCTCATATTTTAATCCACCTACCTATTTTGGGGACCAAGGAGTGGTGACTAATCTAGTGACCATTACTCATTAAGGAAGGTAAATTGATCTAGGAGGATTTAGGTCACCTAGTCCCATCACAACAAGCATTACATGATGAACTTTATGGTTTTATTAATAGGATCCTCATCTTGGCCAACACTCCCTAGTCCAAATTGTATGTCGCAACTCCATTTCAGCATTACCACATAACCTAATCTATCTATGTGGTTGCAATTAGTTTATGAAAATTACAATGTGAATATGAAGGTCATCATGTTCTAATCAATGTATTTTATTCTTTCTCAGTTATATAAATTTTAAGTACATAATTTTTTTTAAGGTATACAATAATTTGGGCATAATAAAATAAATTTGTTTTAACATGTCATATATAAAATAAACAATCATACATATTTTTGATTATAGTTCTAATTGGGTTGTTCTGATTAATTAGAAAAATAGGTTTTCAGGACCTAAAACCTTTAACAAAGGAGATTAAGATAAGACACTAAAAAGTCCAGTACTTAAGAACCGCTTACAAAACATCTAGCAAAAAAGCCAGCAAACCAAAAAGACAGCTAAGATAAAAACAACAAAGAAACAAGGAAGGTGCTACATAGCTATAGTCTTCAGCAGGTCCTCCACCTTTTTCACCAGCTGGTCATAGGTGGCCCAAACAGCTTTGAGATCTTCCAAGTCCTTGTTAGGTTTCTTTTCTTTCTTTTTTCCTCTGGTATGGGTTCTAGGTCCTTGAGCTTCCCTTGTACCTTCAGTGTCTGAGTCAATATCCAGGATCTCCTTCTCTTCATCCAGTTTGCTGATGAGAGTGTTAGTGTTGCTAGCAGAAATATTCAGGATGCTTAAACTCTGTTCAGAAATTTTGCCGACTTTACTGGTAGTATCCGAGATAGTTTGATCATTAGCGTCAGCAAGATTTTTCCTTTCCAGCAAATCTTTCTCTTTTTTCTCAAACTTGGTGTTGAAGGAGTCTCTTATGTTTTTGGCTTTAGCAATGGTATTTTCCAGGTCCTCTATGTAATCAACCATGGTCTTCCCTTCCCCAGTGTTGATGGTTTTCAAAATCTGAATTATGTTATTGAGTTTTTTGTTGTCATCTACAGCTTTCTTGTAACCAGTTATAAGCCACTCCATAGTATCCATGAAACCTTGCATACCCTCTGGAGGAGGGTTAGGGGGAGGATCAACCTTACCAGGGATATCCTATTCCTTTTTTGGGGTGTCCTGAATAGTAGTTGTGTCTTCAACCCTAAGAGCCTCGTCCATGGTCACCTTCTCTAGATTTTGTTCGACTTCCAAGGTCCTTTCCTGCTTATAAACCTACAACTCCTTAACGTTCTCCTCCTTCCTCTTGTGCTTATTTCTGGTCTGGGTGTGAACTTTAGTCTTCTTTTTCAGTGACCCTTGAGGGTTCTCCTTCTCTGAGTCTTCAGAGACCTCCTCCAAGGAAATGCTAATCTAGGGGATTCTGCCTTTAGGTTTTTTACCCTTAGAGGAGGAAGGTCTTGTTTTAATGTGTTCCCTCTTCTTTCCAATTTCATAATCCGAAACATCCATGCTCTCCTCAGAATCACTCGATGGGTCACTGTCAGACTCCTCATCCACTGAAAAGGCAGAGTCAAACCCCTCCTCAGACTCTACAGAGGGCTGCATGCAGGCTATTTGATTGGCCTTGAGATGGTCGTAAATAAGGACCATTAAGCCTTGATGCATGGTAGTGTCCCCCATAGGGTTATCTTTGTAGGCCTTAATGGTGGCATTCATCAAGTAGAGAAGAAAATAAGGAAAATTAACCTTCTCATTGTGCCTAAAATGATTCAACAAGACGAAGTGATAACCATAAACTTTTGTAAACCTACCATCTAATGTAATGTAACACATTAAAACAAAGAGGACCTCCTACCAGGGTTTAACAAAAGCCCTAGGTGGGTAGTAAGTTTTACTTAACTTCACTAGGCATTTTTTCTCCTTCTCGGTTTTCGGATATCTATCAATGGTCTCCTTGCTGACTTTCCTATCTCTGTAGAAGTTGCATCCTTCCCTTTTGAGGCCCATGGCTTGGGTGATAAGATCTTCATCAATTTCAATAGTCTGGTCTCCCATTTTCAGCATACCCTTTCTCCAGTTTTTGCAAAAAAAACTGGTAACCGTGCCATCCCATCCGTGGAGTCTCTCCATGAATTTTGAAAAACCACCCTTCTACAGGATGCTCCAAACCTCCTCCTTCTATTTCCATTCTTTGCAGCTACTTGGTTCATATCTCCACCTATTACCACCCATGTTTTCACTGTTCAGAGCCAAGTTTTGAAACTTGCAAAATGATTTAGCCATCAAAAATGATTTTGAAATTAGTCCTTTTCATTATTATTTTGTCCATCAAAAATCTTTGTAGTGCTTCTATATCGGTCATTAAAATGGTTAGTCTGACATTTTCAGGGAGTCCTTGTTCTCCCATCCATGCAATCATTTCATCTTTGTTAACCGCTACATTGGTAGCCCAGTCAGTAGAGCCATTGGCCTCACGGTAGATGTGGGATATGTAACTTTTTTTTAAAGTGTTGATAAGGTCTTTAGCAGCTTTAATGATATTGTTGATCAACCATGAGGGCTTTGAGGTCCCCTTAAGAAATTTTATGATATTGTTTGAGTCCCCTTCAATCCGTAAGTAGGGGCAATTCCATTTTTTAGCAAGGAGAATACCTTGGAGAGCTGCCATTGCTTCAGCTTTATGGTTTGTTTGGCTTCCAATTGGGACAACAACCATTTCCTTGCAAATTCCTTTATCATCTCTAAGAATAGATCCACAACCTACAGGGCCCGGGTTACCTTTTGCAGCACCATCAAAATTAACTTTGAACCAACTATTAGGGGGGGTTTGCCATCTAGCTTCAAGTCTTTTATTTTGGTTGGGGTCAGAACTGTCAGCAATCTTCAAATTCCATGAGCTTAAAATGTTTAATTCCAAGGGGTTGTTCGAGAAACAGGGACCCTCAATGATCCCCATATTTTCCACAATCGCCCATTGAACTTTTTGGAACACAATATCTTGATTGAGGGATACGTACCTGAAGATACGATTGTTTCTTTCTTTCCATAGTCCCCACAGGATGTGAGAAAGAGATAGCTGCCACAGAGATCTCAAAAAGGAGTTAGTCCAATGAAAGTTCTAGGAGGAAAATAGATCATTGATAGTGTTAGGAAACACCCAATCAATGCTAAAACTTTTAAGAAATCTTTCCCAGACTGAGGCAGAATAGGAACAATGGATGGCCAGGTGGTCCACAGACTCTTCCTCCTGAAGACATAGAGCACATATATTAGGGAAGGAAAAGCCTCTGCCCTTTAGGTTGTCTAGGGTCAAGATCTTATTTTGAAGGATGGTCTAGAAGAAAAAAATAATTTTGGGGGTAAGACCCTTAATCGAGGCTTTAGACCAGTAAGGATTACCAGGAAGGGTGGGGGAAAGGACACAATACATAGAGGAAATAGTTAAAGTACCTTTAGGTTCATGTTTCCAAATAAGGGAGTCTTCCTCTTTATTCAACCAGACCGAGGATAGATGGATCTTGAGCTTAGAAAGGCTAGGGTGGATACTTTCAATGTTCTGCCATTTGTTACTAGACCAGTACTCAACAACTAAGGAGCCAAAAGTTCTAATATAGGAGGGAACATGGAGGGCCCATTCATTGATTTCAGTCAAGGATTTATAAAAAAGCCAGTGGTCCTCCTAGAATTTAACTTTCTTGCCATTTCCTACTTTCCAGATCACTCCTTTAGCAATGCTTTCTTTGCACTTAGAGGCATGATTCCATATGTGGGATCCATTAATACTGAATTCCGAATTGATAAAAGAAGAAAGAGAGGAGGACATAAGAGAGTACTTACTTCACCAGATTTTACACCATTCAGTGTCTGAATGGAACATTCTCTAGACCTATTTGGATAGGAGAGCTTCATTTAAGGTTTGAATTCTCCTCAGGCCCAGACCTCCTTTACTTTTTGGTCTACAAACCTGGTGCCAAGCCACCAGAGACATTCTTTTCTTGTCCTCAACCCCAGACCATAGGAATTTTCTTTGAATTTTCTCGATTGCGTCAGCATACTAAAGTGGAATTCTGAAAAGACTTAAGGCATAAATCGAAATACTTTGGAGAGAAGCTTTGAGTAGTTGGAGCTTTCTAGCCTGACTTAAAAGGGATCCTTTCCAACCAAAAAGTTTTTTATGAAATTTATCCACTAGAGAGCTCCAAAAAGGATCAGGAGGTGCAATACCCATGGGGAGACCAAGATAGGTCGCCGGAAGATCAGCAATCCTACAATCTAGGATTCTATTGATTCTCTGTTGTCTTCTCTCAGGAGTATTGATGAAAAAAACTTCACTTTTGACCCAGTTAATAAGCAGACCAGAAGCTGAGGCAAACTTACAAAGAGTACTCGTCAAGATTTTAGCTTTAGAGATACTAGAATCCCCCATGATAATAGTATCATCGACAAACTATTGGTGGGAACAAATAAGGTCAACAGAAGAAGGTTGGAGTCCCTTAAAGGAGCCTTGCAAAATCATATTTTCCATAGACCTTCCAAAACATTCTACCATAATGATGAAGAGGATGGGGGATATGGGATCCCCTTGCCTTAGACCTATAGAAGCTTGGAAGAAGGGGGATGGGGAACCATTGACAAGAACAACAAAAGAGGCAGAGGTGATAAGATGGCTGAGGAGGTCAATAGCTCTAGTGGAGAAACCAAAATCCATAAGAACCTTCACAAGAAAAGGCCAGTCAACCCTGTCCTGGGCTTTGGAGAGATCAAGCTTGAGGATGAGACCCTGCTTCTTGGCTCTTACAAGAAAATGAATATTCTCATGGATAGTTATAATAGAGTCAAGAATTTGTCTTCTAGGGACAAAACCATTTTGTTGGTGATTAATCAAAGCAGGAAGGACAGACATAATTCTCATAGTAAGAACCTTGGAGATAATCTTATAAAAAGAATTGCAAAGACTGATAGGTCTAAACTTGTCCATAGAGTCAGCACCTTGGTTTTTGGGGATGAGAGCAATGAAAGTACCATTGATTTCTTTCAAAAAATTTCTAGCCCCAAAAAATTCCTTGACCCCATTCGAGACATCTTTCCCGACAATCTCCCAGAAATCTTGAAAAAAGAAAATGGGGAAACCATCTAGGCCAGGCGCTTTGTTACCATCAAAGGAAAAAACAACATTTTTAGTTTCCAAGTTCCAAGGAATGGAAGAGAGGGAGATGTTCATTTGATCATCAATGAGACAAGGGATGTTATGAAGAAAAGAAGTTTGAGCTTCAACATCCAATCTGTCATCCCTCTTGAGCAGTTCCAAGAAATACCTTTTAGCTTCGTTCCTTATTTCATTCTCTTTGACCAACTCCCCATTATCCACCATTAGTTTGGTTATCCTGTTAGTTGCTTTATGCTTGATCATCAACATATGAAATAATATAGTATTCCTATCTCCTTCCTTAAGCCAAATGCATCTTGATCTCTACTTCCAGAAGGTTTCCTCTTTAGCAATGATATCATGGTATTTTTTGAGAGTCTCATTTTCATCAGCAATGGGCATAGTACTGAAACCATCCTTCTGGATTTGGTCCTATATTTTTTTAAGGTCTTCCTAGACTTTACCTTTGGCCTCAAAGATATCCCCAAAGGTGGATTTATTCCAGAGTCTTATGTTATCCTTTACACTTTTAAGCTTCTTAACAACTCTGTACATAGCAGTTCCCTCAACTTGGATACTCCACCATTTCTAAATATTGCTTTTGATATCTGGGTGAAGGGTCCACATTTTTTTAAATCTGAAGGGGAAGTGTCTCCTTCTATTAATTGAGTCAGCAATAAAGGTGATAGGAAAGTGATCAGATCCAACCCGAATGTGGGCCGATAGAGAACAGAAATAATGACTATACCAGTCATCAGAGATGAGAGTCATGCCAAGACGAACTTGGATAAGATCATTACCAGTTCTCCTGTTAGTCCAAGTGTAATTGCATCCCTGTATTTCCAAGTCATTGAGAGCCTGAGAAATAATGAAATCCATGAGGGCCAACCTACTTTCCAGTTGAGAGGGACTTCCTCCAAATTTTTCCTCCTCTCTCAAAGGAGTATTGAAGTCTCCCATAACCAACCAGCTAAGATTTCTGAAGCTGTCCCTAGCTTGTATAAGTTTTTTCCCAAAGGAATTTCTAGCCTTCAATTTATTGGGAGCATAAATGTTAGTGAGGACCCATGAAGTGCCATCTTTTAAATGCTCAAAGTTGATACATGAGAAATTATTTTCTTGAATAAGAACATGTCCTTTGACAGTATTAAGGTTCCAGATGGTAGCTATGCCTCCTGAAGCACCTTCCAAACTACCACCATTAACATTACCATTTTTGAAAAACTTCAAAGATTCAACTTTTTCTCTACTCATTTTGATTTCTTGAATTAGAAAAACATCAGGTTTACTGCCCCTTATCATATTCCTAATGATTTCATGTTTATGGGGATTATTGAGTCCCCTAATATTCCAAGAGATAATCTTCATAATTACTTACCAATTCCTAACTCCTTAAGAGTCTTTTGGGTCCCATCAACAATGTTCTTACTAGCCTCCTTGTCTTTGACTTTATGGTTAGAGGGTCAACCTAGGGAAGAGGAGATATACCCAACATCAACTTGAGCTATTCTGCTAGATTTCCTTAGGAGAGAAGCTGAGGGAGTGGTTCCTTTCTTGTTCCTATGTTTTGGTATTTTCCACTTAGCATCTATCTTAGGAGCCGCTTCCGGGTTACTAAGGATTTTGGAAATTTCTTCTTTGTTACCCCGGTTAGGGGTTCTGGAAGCATTTAAATCACTGTTAACTATTTTTGAGCTCTGGTCTGAGTCTGAGAGGTTCATACCCAATATTGCACATTTTTGAGCTTCTTGTATTTCAGAACTTGGCATGAGCAGTGAAGAGTCAGTCTTTTCTTCTTGGGAGCCAGGGATCAACCCTTCCTCAGGTTGGCCATCTTTCTCTTGCAGTTCCTTTCCCTCATAAGTGTTAGCTACCACTTCAGCTATGTCATTTAAAGATTCAGCCTGATCTTTTAGTTCCTCTGTTCGAGTAGTAACCAAGGTGTTGACTTTGGTTTATTCATTTCTCAATACTTCCTAGGTTGAGGGGATAGAGATAGAAGTTGAGGACACTTCCTTCTTCTCCCCCAATGGATTAAATCAATTGTGGTCTTCTTCCTTATTCTCTGAGTTTTTAACTTGCGATACCATTTTTTTTGGAACCTTTTGATTTTCAATCTGGGGTTTAGACTGCTTGGATTCTGCCTTCGACTTGATTGGACAGGATTTTGCCCGGTGACCTGTGTTTTTATAATGGAAGTAGGAAAAGGGGATGGATTCATATTCAATATATTGTTTCCATGTTCCCAACTTTGATACTAGATCTATTTGTTCCAACAAATCTGTGTCATGGGCTATCCCTACACAAAACCTAGCATGAATGAGTCTCCATTTTGAAGCTGTGACAGGGTCTATAGAGAGGAGTTCACCAAAGGAGTTTGAAATTCCTGAGAAGATGCTTTCTACTCAATATTCAAGAGGCAAACTTGGTAGCTTTACCCATACTGGAATTTGTGCCAAGAGAGAGTCATTCATGTTCAAATTCGAATGCCTTTTTCGAAGAACCAAAGCTATCTTTCCTACCATCCAGGGGCTCCCACATAGAATCCTTAATTTATCTTCTTCACATGAAAAAGTAAAAGATAGGAGGCCTTTAGGTAAAGCCAAGATTTTAACATTACCCTTCAAGGCCCATTTTCATTTAACATAAACCCTAACAACTTCAATATTAGGACACGAGCCCATAAACTTGCCTACTAAGGAATTCGACATACTATTTATATTATGATCTAGAACCAAATCAGGAATAGAGATAGCGAACTTTCTGTTGGGACTATTTAAAATTGAGTCAAAGTTGAGAGGCCCAATTCAAAAACTTTGCTCTACATGTCAGAAAAGTACCCGAATGAGTCAGTTTGAATGGCCTAGTTTGCGAGAGGGTAAAATGGAGTCAGTTGATTTTTAGGGGGTAAGGCTCGGGATTCATGTCCCACACCTTTCATTTGGCCTATTTAGTGATGTGCAAATTTCATAATTCAATTTGGATAAGTTTATGAGGTACCCATTTTGAGGGGTGAGCTGGAAGTGCATTTTAGGCACAAATGCATATTTTATTGAGTAGCCTACTTTGAGCGATTACATCTTTTACCCTGTTGATCATCATGGAGAAATTCAAAGTGGATTCAATTCTATGCATAAATTTGAGTGAGCTTGCAAAATTTCAAGTCTTAACGAATCCATTTGCTCAGTTTTTGAAGCCAAATCCATTTGCAGTTTCTATGTTTTGGCAAGTCCCTGTTTCGACAGCTAGTCGGAGCCCTGTTTCGCATAAGTGTAAAAGTTGCCTCAGTAAGCGTCATGCTATAAAATTTGTTCCAGGCTGATTTTTGTATAAATGATGAGCTACGTTTCAAATTTCAAGTCTCTACCAATCCGTTTGATCGGTTTTCAAAAGAGCTCATTTTGCCATCAAATTCAGTTATCCGCACTCCAGTGTTATATCAGTTAATGTAGCCATTTTTGTGAGCGCGTCATTTGCATCCTGTCAGTCTAGTGATTGAACTGAGAATTCAAAGATTTAATATGTACTTAAACATACCTGTGTTCCAAATTTGAGGGACTACGGAGGTCGATTGATATTTTTGAGAAAGGCGTCATGTGTTGCCAGGACATTGACTTCGTCAAGTCCGCAGTGTCGACAAAGCCAGTTGGCCATTTTTCAGAAATTAATATCTCTTCGCTCGAGACTCATCTTGAGAAACTGTTTGGTAGAAGTCATCCTTGTATATCAGAGTACACGCCTGTCAGATGGCGAGCTCCAGAAAGGTGTTTTGATAGGTTTGAAAATTACGTCTTCGCGATTAAATGCGAAAATTGTGGCGTAATTGCCTGAAGGTTGTAAAATGCGGATTAATGATCCGAAAATGATGCCGATTGTTTCCAGAGGTATGTTTGAGGTCCATGAAGCATTTCAAAGGCCAGTTGCTTGAAATCGAAATTTTTTTTAGTCGGACCCACTTTGGGGCCCGACCTGGCTCATGCTCGTGGATTGATTTTGTTGGCGACTTTGTTTAATAAAAGATTTTCAAAGTATCTAAATGCAGGTTTTGATTATGAGGAATATTATAAGAGTGATGATGATAAAATTCATATCCCGTGCAGTCGCAATAAAGAGGCACATTTACTAAATCAAATTGCAAATTGGCAGTTAACAAAAGAAACCGCGGATACTCCCAGGCAAGTATGTGACAGAGTAAAGATATTATTGGGCATTGTTGCAGCAATATGACAATAATAGAGCAGCAAGGATCATTTGAGAGAGCCTCTACAAGAGTCTAAGGCACAATCAATATATAGTCAATGAACAGTATGGATCGCAGACCTTCAAAACACAAATGGAGCTATTCATCTGTCAAAGGACAGTGATACAATCGTTGCACAAGCTCAGTTCCTTCAATGCATTAATAAATCCCTATGTGTTATGGAAGCATTGGCCTCTCACAAGGTTGACCAGGGCATTTAAAAAACAAATCTGCAGATGTTTTCTCCCCTCTGCATAGTCCTCTCTGCTGCTGGAGTGGGCATTTTTGAGTTTTCAGAACAAGCAAATGCACATTGGCATAAAGATCACATGGAGCTTTTCAGATTTATGCAAGTGTAGAAATTGTGCAAGGAAAATTTCAGCCCTTACGTGGAGTTAGGAGAGGCAGCTTAAAACAAATACCAAATGCAAATTGCAGATGTAGCTTCTGCATGGAGAGTGAGGGGAATATGAATAAAGTTTTAAACAAATTTCTGCAAGCCCAAAGGCTCATCCTCTCCATCTGTGTGAGCATGCATAAAACATTGCAAACAAACTCTTTCCCTCTCTCACGTGATGGCTGGTGGAAGGGTTTTTAGAATCTTTCAAGCAAATGTTGTAGCAGCGATCCTCCTCTCTCCAGTGTGGTAAATGAAATAGACAAATGCAACAGCAGATGTATAAGCTAATCCAATAGGTTATTGAAACTTCAAATCAAATTGCAGATAGCGTGGCTATTGGGAGGCAATAAATTTTAAAGCAAATGCACAGAAAACACCATTAAAGTCGCAGGGAAAACCTTCAAAATGCATTCCCAAGCATAATACATTATCCCACATTCGCTATGGAAGGGACCTTTTTGGTATTTATAACAAAGAACACACACTAGTAATATGTCTAAGCCATAAAGGCTTTTGACACATGGTGCCTGATGGCACCCAAGGTGGGCCCACGCGCGAGCATGCTTCCCGAGGTGACAGAGGAGATGACTGAGCGACAACCAGGTGGACCCCACGTAGGCATGCTTCTCGAGGCAGATAGGCAAAATTTTGCAGAGGAAGGCCAGGTTAACGAGTGAGCAAGTTCGAGAGAGATCAACGGCTCGCGCTATTTCGCGAAAGGAAGATGCACGCGAGTTACACCCCGCGAAGTTGTGAAAGCCAGGTGGCGGGTACAGTCAGATGTCCAGTAGGTGGGTCCCGGTGAGGTGGCAGTGATGTGGCACACAGTTGGCGCACAGGTGGCAGTCCAGTGGTGATGACATGGCACTGAGGTGGTGTACACATGGTAGCCAAGTGACGGATGAGCAAGCAAACATGTGGTAGTGATGAGGTGTCATCCCAGGTGGCATCCAGTCAACCCCATCGACCAATGGGAGGCCGCCACATGGCAAGGTGTCAGAGTACATTCTAAGCAAAAAATTAAAATTAAAATTGTAAATGATATAGTTCTGACTATATTAAAATTCGAAAAATTTAAATGATTGAGCACAAATGGAGATTAATTCGCCCAGGGTCTAAATTTTGGCCAAAATATAAAGTGTTATATGTTTTCGGAAAGCTCTCAGAGTGAGGAATCAGATTATGAGGTTAATTTTGAAAAATGTGGGATATTTTGGAAGCAGTATCCATGGGAACAAAATTCAGTTAGAGGGGAGACACTTGGCAATTTTCAGTTGTAGATTTGATTCTCTTCCCTCTCCTTCTTATTCCCAATTCTTCTCAGTTGTAGGGGTTCTAGTTTTTGAGAGATTTGCTCCAAGGGAGAAATCCGAAATTGTAGGTTCCAATGATGGCATCCTTTTATCAATGCAAATGACAGTGTGTTCGTCTATGTTTTCAATGTTGTCTTTACTGTAGGTTTAGTTTCAGTTTGCAGGTTCACACATATGCAAGGCATGTGTGAGTTTGCATGAAATTGTCTCCAGAATGTACTCAGATTCATAGAATTTCATATTATCAAGGATAATTTGAGTTGTCTCTTTTAGATTCCTCTAAGAGTGTAATGTTGTCTTTTGGGTATTCTTCAAGGAAGGATTTAAATCCTAAAACCCAGCATTAATGATTTTGAATGCATATTGGATATCTACATATAAGTATGGTTTTGTGACAGAACAGAGGATTGTATTAATGTAAGGCATTGATACATGAAAATTTAATGTTGAAAAGAACTTGCATCTGAGATTTCTCTTCCAGTTTTATGCACGACTCTATGGCATGGATAAGGCACTGGTCTCTTGTAATATTTAAATATTGTCAAAACACCATTTAAAAATAAAAAATCAGAATATCCTTTTATATTTTATGTTATGTGGAAGTTTCCCTCCATCTCATGATTCAAAATGTTGAGTTGCAAGTGTGGATCTAGCCCATGTGCAGTTATCTCTTAGTTTTTTGAACCTTTTGAGATCCATCTGCTTTTGATTGATGTAGTCTTATGTGTAATAGGTCTGATTAAATGCATCAAAGGTATACCCGCCTAGGTTTTACAGAGCCTGAAGAGTAGAAGGATTCATATCCTTGTCATGTTGTCCAAGCCCTGAGGTGTTTCATTGATTGAGATTGGCTATCTCATAGATAAATTTGCAGGTATATTTGGATTATCACTTTTGGTGAACAACACTTTCCACTAGAAGGATCTGAAATATTCTTGATAGGAGGTAAAGACGATTTACTAGATGGTCTAGTTCCAAAGAGGGAAGACCATTTTTTTGTTTCTTTTCCACTCTCCAAGGAGTCATCACGTGGGATGGGCCCCCCACTGGACCCCTCCCCCAAAAGCCCAGAGGAACCCGCTGTCTTCTCTGGCAGAGTACCACCAGTCTGCAAAATGTCAACAACCTCCAGAATGTCTGGAGGCTTATCCTTCTCTCCTATGGGGCCAACTACATTGATATAGCCACTCCCACCATTGGAACCAGAGTTCCCGCCTTGCAGAGAATTTGAATTTTGAATTCTCCCATTGCCGCTTCCTACTCCTCCTTGCTCTCCCATTACCTCAGCTAATAATTTCTATTTATTGTTGTGTCTATTTTCTATTTATATTATTAAAAAATTCTTGCATATTCTTGATATCCATATCATACATAAATCTATTATAATTATAACTTTCTCAAGTATTTATGGTTTTGTTATCTACTAGGATTTACACCTAGGCCCTAGATTGAAATGTAAAAGAAAAATAGAAAACTTGGTATAATGGCTAATAGAGGAAAGAGTGAGGAGCTGAAGTATATGAACAAAACCAAGCAAAGTAAGTTAAAGCATATAGACGTTGAAATGGAGATAAGGAGACAAAGAAAAGATAGGATACAAAGTAATTATTAGCCATGTAAATTATAAAAGAGCATGGAAAGATGAAGAAATAAATAGGAAACATACATGGGAAAACAAAGGACATAAAAGAGAATGTGTGCTAAGCAAGGAAAGAAAGACACAAAAATATGATAAAAAGGCTCAAGTGAATAGGAAACATAAGGAAGATGAAAGAATGAGGAGCACATAACATGCATGACTCAACATAAAGAGAAAATCAAGAAAGGAAATTGAATATCACAAAGTGTAGCAAGTGGTAACAAAGATGAGTTAGTAATTAAATAGTGTGACTATTAAATCATGGTGTTGAAATTATTGTGACCAATGTTCAAACCCCTGTAGGGTTGTTATTTCTAAGTGTTCATGTTGGAGATTAGATCCCCCATATGTGGCCTCATCAGTTCATAGCTCCAATTAAAAGAGTTTACCACAAATTAAAAAAAAAAAAAAGGTGCTATGAAAGATGGGTGAGAAAATTTAACCAATGTTTTCATTTTCACTTGGTGTCTCTATAAAATATTTAGAACGTGTCATTTTCAAAAATAATTCCCACCTTTATATTATCAATGTTGTCATTATGGATTGTACTCCCATGAATAGGAATGTATAATGTAGGGATACTAGGTATGGTATATGCTCCTAAAGCACCTGTATAGATATTGTATTGGGTAGTTTCTTTTTTACTTCATGTGAAACCTCAACATTGGGTACATTATCGTGAACAAAACAAATCTCATGGACATTAGAAGAATTTTCATCATTTTATTTCATATGATTACCTTCATCAAGTGAATAAATCATGTGTTCAATAGTTATCTTACCATTATTTATAAGAAAATAAAATCTATGTTTGAATGCACAACATATATACATATATATATTCATGCATGTGATGATAAGCACAAAAGTTCATAGCCTTGTGTGGTAAAAGATTAGAGTTATCTTTTTCCTTTTAATATAATTATATTATGTTGCAAAGGTTCTAATTCTTCATGTGGAGACTCTTTCAATGCACTAAATTCTTTAAATTTAGAAGGTTGTGGAAGTCCAATAACCATCATGAATATCATTGCACGTGAAATAGTTGCATTTATATACATTATGTAAAAGAGTATTGCTCAACAAATAACACTTAAATTTAAATATAATGACACATAATAAAAATGAATGTTAAGGCATGAAATTTATAACTTTTAAAGGGTCCAAGTATCCATAAATATATTTTGATCTTCAACATATTCTAAGATATATCTCATGTTAGTAACTAAAGGTTGAAATTATAACTTGTAATATTAGTTGTCTAGTTTTAATCTTTCTTTTATTGTGTAAGATAAAAAACATGTTGAAATGTTTCAAGAAATCACTAACCAAATCTACAAAGAGAGTAAACATGGTTATAAATATAACCATATGAATGTATAACCACTTAAGCTTGTTGGAAATAACCGAGTAAGAAATTCATACTCATAAAAATAAGTGAAGAACATAATTTTTAAGTATTGGAAGCAATTCTACCTTTATAATTTAAAATAAAAATATCTACAAACCCACTTGGTGTGGGATTCAAAATTCATATGCCAAAGGATTATCTACTATTTTTCTTTAGTAAGCTATATTTATATAAATATTTTCTCATAATTATAAATGCACTTAAGATAAGCCATCTCAATAATGAGCTAGTTCAAATAAATGAACTATGGATTTTGACATGTCTCATATGCATATGCATATGCATGTCATGTTAAAGAGTGAGGAAGAATGGGAAATATGCATAATCAACTAGTGATATATTATCCTTGTGTTGTTCTTTATCCTTGTGCATGCTTAAATCATGTATTTATGAAAAAAAGTTGTCTAATTATATAATTTGCTATCACTCAAAGATACCCTGAAAAAAGTATGAAAGGATTTTTTATGCCCTGCATACTCACCCCCTCCATTTTAGCTGGTAAAATTTGGGTCCCCCTTTTTGTTTTTGTTTTTCCTTTTCCTTTTTGTTCTTGTTTCTCTTTTTTTGTTCTTTCCTTTTGTTTTCAAAATCCCAAACTTCTAGATTCCTGAGTTTGTAATAGCCTTGTAGCTGTTATAAACCTAGACCCCCAAGATCCTAGATTCTTGGGTTTTCTTTGTCATCTTGTTTTTGCTTTTTTTTTTTTGGAGTCCCAAACTTCCAAGTTCCTAAGTTTGTAAAAGCCTTTGATTTGTTGTAAACCCGAAACCATGGAACCCCAAGGTCTTTCTTTTCTTTGTTTCTTTCATTCTTGTCCTCAAAATTCCTGACTTCTAGGTTCCTGAGTTTGCAATAGCTTTAGGTTTTTGAAAACTCAAAACCCCAGGATCCCGGAATCCTAAGTTTTCCTTGCTTTTGGTTTTGTTTTGTTTCTCCAAAATCTCTGAATTTCAAGTTCTCCCATTTTTGATAGCTTTCAAGATGATATGAACTCAAAACCCTGGGATCCCAAATTCCTGGTTTCCTTTGCTTGTTTGTTACTTTTTAGAGTTTCCAAACCCTAAGTTTCTGGAGTTAATCATAGCCTCCTAGGTTATTTAGGCTTTGGACCCCAGGATCTCAAAATCCTAGGTTTGTTGTCCACCAAGTTTCAGGACTCATCGAGCTTCGTGACTTCATTGGGGATATTTATACCCCAAGGTTGATTATTTTCCTCATTTTCCACCCTTTAGCTTTTGCACACCCAAGCTCTCCGGATTTTAGCGATCGGTCAGCGAATTGTTTATTGTGGATTTTATGGTATTTGAATTTTGTTGGTGCCTCTTTTTGTGTCGTTGGTGAGGTAGAGCTTCCTTCCTCTCCTCTCATTTGGCTTGCTTTGCTTTGTTTTTCATTTTTTTTTTTTGGTTCTTGTTTGTCTGGTTTTGCGATTCGGTTAGATTAGGGTTTTTGTTTTTTTCTAGTTTAGTAATAAGTCCAATTTCCTTATAAATTCAACATTTTAACATTTGGATTGTCTCTTGACCCATATCTTTGACCCTTTGAATAAATTTTGGCCCTCAAACATTAGGGTTTTTGGGTGTTTTTTTCAAAATGCCCTAGTTTACGTGAACGTGCCCTAAGTCTCATTTTCCCCCTCCAACTTCTAAATCTTAAGATTCCAAGATCCCAGAGTTTTCTTTGTGATGAATGGTTCACCCCAAAATTATAGAATCCCGAAATCCCGAGGCCTTAAAACATTGTTAGAAGTTGGCCTTTTCCTGGCTTTGGAACCTCGGAATCGTAGAGTTTCAGAGTATAATCCTTGTATAATTTTGAAATCTAGAGATCCCAAAGTTTGCCTTCCGATGTTAAACCCTTGAGCCCGGAGTCCCAGAATCCCACGGTTCTAGACCTTTAACATTTGAATCCTTGCCTCCCGGAACCTTGGAATTCTGAAGTTCGACCTTTTATTTTTGGATCATTTCCCTTTCAAAGCCTCGGGATCCTAGAGTCCCGAGTTCCTGAGTAATAAAAGCTTTGAAAACCTAGAATCCCAAAATCCTGAGATTTTGGACTTTCAGTCTGAGTTCCCTTTAGAATCCCTTAGGACCCCAAAGTCTCTTGCCTTAGTGAAAATTTAAGAGGGTGTAAAGTATTTTCTTGAGAAATGGTGGTTAATTGACTTTCTTTTGTAGGTTCAGAAGATCTTATGGAAGCAATAGATGTCCCAAGGAGATCGAGGAGGAAAAAAAGACTAAGGCAAAGCTTGAAAAGTTTCCAATCACAATGAAGTATAAATACCAAGGTCAGATAACTGCCTCCATATTTGAGAATAAAGTGCAATGGATCACAAACACAAAAATTGGCCATATTGAGTTAGAAGGGATTACAGAAGAGGTATATGACAAGGACCCTAATAGTGACTGGAGGAGAATTGGAAGGTTAGGGTTGGTTCAAATTACTGTATTCCCTCAAGCAATGCAAACACTTAAGTTGATCTTGGCAATAAGACAACATTATGACAAGAGTGTGTGGAAATTCTACACTCATTTATCCTTCACTGCAGCAAATGATCATTTTAAAAGGGTAAATGATGTTTTCAATTATGTAGTTATTTGTACACTCATAGAAGATGTTGGATACAGGCTTTCCCAAGATGCAATGGCCTTGATAAAGATGTGGGTAACCTAGTTCATTCAGAACCCAATACCTACACACATCCAACTAAGTGAGTACACTATAAATCCTTTTCTCCTTCCCCATTATTGCAAAAATTAAATAGTGCTTCTTAAAAATTTTAGGCAAATTGTGCACGTACAAGCCCTGATGACACAAAAACATAAGGCAGGGGTGAGTTTCCCATTCGCTCAGGAATATTATGTGTCAAAATCTACAAGCTACCAAGACAAGAGTCCATGAGTTGCAAGCACTAAACATTAAGGAGTTTGATTATTCTCATGAATTCTTTGATACATTTGGAAAATTGAAAGGTTTAATACCTAATACATACCAAGGACATGAGCGTGCATTAGAAGATTTTTGGGCAGGGGTGCAGGAAAGCTTTGAAGTAAGGAAAAAGAAGTTTTGCAAACTCATTGCCTTCCAAATGAAGGCATTTGATATAGAAGATGATATCCCAAAGGAGTTCTCAGATGATGGGATAATTTTAGACCCACTCTATGAAGAGAAAAAAGTGGATCAAAGGCCCCTCTCTCCAATCAGGTGGTTTGAGCCAAAGGACACAAAGATAGAAAATGTTACTACAAAAGTTGTCCAGAGGTGCAGACAATGGTTAGGGCTCATAATGAGAGTTCATGGAAATCCTTTCAAGAGGAAAGGAAAAGGAAATGTAATGTCCCCTTCTCGCCAATGATCACTCCTATTGGAAAGATAGCCTATATAGGAAGCCCATAGACTATTTTGAGCAAAATTAGGGTTTCCATCTTCTGGGAGGTTTTTGGGTAGGCAAATATTGGAATCAGGGTTTTTTGTTTGTGGGGTTTTTCTAGGTTTTCAAAAAGTTTTGTAATGATGACATACTTACTATTTTTAGTAAGTGAGGGTGAGAACAATTTATTTTCTGTGTTTTTCGAGAGCTTTGTATTAGTATGACATGCATTTTCGTCTGATCACTTTTGGCGGACTTACTATTTTAAGTAAGTGATAGTTGCTTCCAGTTTGTGTCCTAACAGAGTTTGGAGACACTTACTATTTTTAGTAAGTACTATTTTTAGGGTTTTTTGTTGAGCCAATGCAACATAGGCTATTTATAGAAGTCTAGATTGACATGATGATCTAGTGATTCAATTCTATTTTGGGTAGGCAAATTGGATTCAGCTTCTTCAGCTTGATTATATGATCAAATGGAATTAGCCATTTATTAATTAAATGACTTAAGTTATTTCCACATGGTTGTTTCTACTTTATTGGGGCATCCATCTTAAAAATATTTATTAAATATTTTAATTTTTAAAAATGTGTAAACAAGTACTTATGTTGGCGTCCCCTTTTGAGGAATATTTGAATTTAATTGAATTCAAATATTATTTTGTCTTGGGCATCCAAAATAGCATTTCATTTCATTTCACTTGGGTGCCACTTTTGGAGGGATTTGAATTTGAATTTGAATTTGAGGGGATTTTATCTATAAATATAGGGCTCTATTACTCATTTTGATCATCAAATGTTTATGCAACAAAGTGTTGTTGGTTTATTTCTAGAATGTTGCTTCAAGGGTGAATACCTCCTAGGTTTTTAAAGTCTTCGAGTTTGAAAATATAGCTCCTAGTTGTGTTCGCAGGGCATTCTCATTCCAAAAGATGTATTGAGATCTCTTGATTGATTGAATGGATTTTTATGGGTAGGAGCTCGTTGGAAATCTATTCACTGGGCCTGATCTCAAGGGTTGATTGGTAGAGAGTCTAATTTTTGGGATAAAATTGCCTCTAAGGCTGGCCATACTTTATGTGGGAGCTAAGTGCATTGCAAGGAAGGGTTTCATGGAGTCTTTGAGGGTTTCTTCATTGGATTTTTTGAGGATATTCAGTATTCCTTTGGTTGTTTACATATTGAAGCTGCTTGGAGTGGACATTGGTGAGCTTTGGATGCTTGGAGAGTTTCTTGGTTGCTGATCTAAAGGCATACAACCTATTGTTCACACACAATAGCAATTTGGAATCATTGGTTTATGTTGATTCATTCCTATTCCTCTCCTTCCATTTGATACTCTAGTTTTCTATTGGTTATACATTTATAGAAGCTCACATTTTCATTCTCTAATCATATTATGATGTTCCATGTAATGCTGGTTGGTAGTAATAACAAGAAATGTTATTTTGATTAGTGTCCCAATACCCACTGTATAAGTGGAGTAGGCTAGTTTACCTCATAGCATAGTTGTTTTATCTTTTCCAGTATTTATTTCCAGTTAATAATGTATTACTCTTGTTGAATAAGTGGTTGAGTTTTATTTTGGTTTGTATTTCTCCCACTACATAAGTGGTTGAGCCTTCTTTGGTTTGTAATTTTCCCCATTGAAAAGTGGAAGTGGCTGGTTATACCACCAAGTAGTTGTTTAATTTTTAATATTTCATTATCCAATTGAAAAGTGGAAGTGTCTTGTCTAACCACCAACATGTAATGCTTTCCAATGTTTCATCTTTGCTAATGCTAATGGGAGAAATTGTTGCATTGAAATTTGGAAAAAAAACAAGGGGGATATTTCAATGGTATTAGAGCTAGTTTTCCTACCAGCCTGTGAGTTTTGTTGACAATAGTTCTCAATGAGTGATAGAGAAATAGGATACTACAACAAAGAACAAAATAGACAACAGTTTCATATTCCTTTAGTTTGGGTTCAATAGACATTATTAGAGCATAGACATTCCTACCATCCTATGCTTTTAGTAGAAATTCAAAATTTAATAATGGGGGTTCATATGAGCAGAAGATAAGGGAAGAAATATTTAATATGTTTGAGGAATATGATACACTTCCTCAACCTATTAAGGAAGAATTACCTTTCAATTGTTTCATGAACCGCCATTTGAAATTATGTTACAAGGTAATTTATGAAGAGAAAGTATCACGTGATAGATTTTGATCTATTTGCTCGGGAAGAGGGTAGAAAAATTATGAATGAGGAGTTTGAGAATGTTGATGATGGCTCCTATGACATGTGTGCACCTACCATTGATGAGTTTGTCCTTCAAGAAGAAGAAAAATCAATAGTTGAGGTTGTGCATGATGAATCCCCTAATGTTTCTTATGGAGTTAAAGATGGTGTTGAATGCACTCATGTGATTTCAAAAAAAGAGCAGATGAAGATTGAAGAAGATACTGTCATTGAGATTATAGAATCAGCTATGATAGATCAGCCACAAGGAGGTATGAATTCATTTGGTTGCCCTCTAATTGAGTCTAGCATTATTTCATCACCTTCCCCTCATCTTGGCAAGGAGTCAAACCATAGTTTGGGATTTTTTGAGTATGATGATGTTCACCAATTAGCTAAAAATGATGATGAGAAAAGATTTGAAGAGGAGGTACATGATACTTGGGGCAGCCATGGAATCACTGCGGAAAGGTATGACAAAGATTCTAATCTTGGTATTCATCATAGCACCAGTTCACTTTCTTTGGAAAATTAGTTTGTGGTTTCCAATGTTAACCCATTGTTTGAGATGGGTATAGTTAAAACACATGACAATCCACTTTTTGAGCGGGAAGATGGAACATCACTTGGTTCTAGCATTGCACTTGGTGAGAATAGCAATGTGTGGAAAACAAGAGAAGATTCAAGATCTAAGTTGGAGTTTGGTTTTCAGCCTGTTGTTGATCTATGTTCACATTATGAAATAAATGGTTACCCTCATCGTAGACCACCACATTTGGATGATACTTGGAGCTATGGTGAGTACTTTTTAATTGAACAAAGTAATCAACCTTTTAGCATTTGGGATCCATTTGTAATAAAAACTAAGCATGAAGAGGATCCAACATGGGATGAATTTACTTTTGATCCTAATATTATTTTGGTTTTAAAGAACAATGTTTATATGGAAGATGGTATTGATTGTGCTAAGGATATGACTGATTTATCAATGCATGTTGTTGAACGTGAGCATGAACATAGTGGCCTTTTTGATATATATTCATAGTTCATTGTTGAGGGTGATAAAGAAGAGGCACATGTGTTTTGTGACAGCCTAGAAGACTTTGATGGCAAGTTTGATAGTTGTGATTTTGGTATTAATTATAATAACAATACATTTACCTTGCAGGATTATGATTGGAAGAATGAATTGATGGTTTCTATTGAAAATGAAATATACATTGTATCTAGATTGGATGAGTTTAGAAGAATAGTTGAAAAATTCATCTTCATGACACCAAGAGGGAAATGTGAACAAAATGTTCCCCTTGCTGATTTACACATGATCAAGAACACAATGGAAGGAATAAAATTGGTTTTCTTACACATGATGCATGATAGAGATATTGTCACACAATTTTTAGATGAGACTTTGTCTTTGACTAAGCAGTTGAGGGGAGAGGTTAGTGAGCTCACCATTGAGCTTGACTCCACTAGGATTGCTTTCAAAAGTTCTCAAGAGATACTTCTTGAAGGAAATGATCAGCTTTATGAAGCAAAACATTTCAGAGAGTAAGAGAATAGAGAAATGGCCAAGGAGATCAATTAGGTAATGGAGGAGCTAGATTGCATTCAGAAGGAGTATGATCTTTCTCGTTGTCCCCCAAGATTAGAAAAAGTGATTTTGGAGCAGTGAAATGTTTGGGTGGAGCAAGAGGACTATGATAGTAATCAACGGGTTGATAACCTATTGTTTGATACAAATGTTGATTGGACATTTGTTAATCCACTCTTTGATTTGGATATGGGAATTCCTTTTGAATTCAGTAATGAGGGTGGATCACATTGCAGAGTTTGGGACCTAGGTGCAATTTGCAGCCATGAGATATTATTTCAAAATTGGAGCAATAATCAAATGCATACTCTTGGACATCTTCTTTGGAAAAGAATGGATCAGGATTTGAAATTTGGGCTTGCTGATTGGTTGCAAATTAGTCACTTCACTTTATGGTTTTCTCTCATTCAGGGGATTCGGTTAAATTTCTTTGGTCATGCAAGTAATAGTTTTCAATTGGAGATTGTTTGGAGGTATTTTCCAGCCACTTTTGATTTATTTTTTAGCATTGGAATGCTCAACTTTTATGCTTATACTTCAAAATTTCATTGGTACTATTGTTGTCCTCTATGTAGAGAACTTCAATCGGATTGCACTTCATTGATTTCAATCATTTACAATAGTAGTTATTGTTTATTTCAAACCTTGGAAACTCAAGGAGTTCTCTTTATGAAGGTTTGTGTTGTAAACTTTAATAGTTTACCTTCAATGTTGGTCCAAGATAGTGAACTTCTTTATGCTATGACTCATATTTTAGAGAGCCTTGGAGTTGTGACAATGAGCATTAGCACTATTGTGCATAATTTTATCAGCTTACACATGAGTTCAGATTCTAATCAATAGATGTGTTGGATGGTTCCTTCAGGGCAGCTAAAGAGTTGTTCATGGTTGAGGATTGATGGTATAGATGAATTAATTAGAGGAGTTGGTTATTTAGCTACTCCCACACTCATTTCTCCTAAGCATTGAGTGAGATTTTCTATCTTTATAGTTGTCCGAGTTGTTCCACATTTTTTATGGTGACCTCTGACTTTGTGCAATTTGATTTTGAGCACTTGTAGATGATTATGCAACCAACTACAGGAGATCCTCTAGGCATGGTTTTGTTATTCCCCACTTCCACATGAGAGAGTTTGGGTCACTACAATCACTTCATAATGATAGTATGCATACTTCTAGATGATAGTTGGTTGACTACATTAAGTTTGGCTTATTGGGGTACTCAAGTTTCTTCCCTTGAGACATGGAGGTTAAGGGTTGGTGATATGATTTCAATTGGTGATAGTAGAGGCATTCCTTGGTTGGTAGATTTTAGAGTAGTAAATCTTCTTCATTTTGAGGATATCATGAGAATTGATGCTTGGGTTTATGTTTTATGGTCGAGTGGATTATTCTTTCTTTTACCTAAAATCATGATTGTTAGTGAGTTTGTTGATCTGGATTTTATAAAGTTTCCTTGGCATGATATGTTGCATGCCATTGATTTTAGTTGTCTCGGTATTTTTAGTATGGTTGTTGATGTTTGTTACTTAATTGGGAAAACAAAGATTGTGAACAAATGGTTGGAGGGCTATTTCAAAAAATATGTTTCAGAGCAGTAGAAGGCTTGGGTAAGATGGCTTCACTTGGGGGAGTATTGCTATAACTCTTCCTTCCACATGTCATTCAAAATGTCACCTTTCATGGCTCTGTATGGATATGAGGCATCAAGCCTTGTTAATTTGATCTTTGGCAATAGTAGGGACCCTCAAGTGAGGGATATGTTGCAACAAAGTCAATACATTTTGAGGTGTATGAAAAATAAGTTTTAGCATGCACATAATCAACACAAGTTATATTCTTATCAACAACATATAGAACACACTTTTGAGGTTGGTGACATGGTCTACTTGAGACTCGAGTGTTATAGACAGTCCATGCTCAAGAAGAGTGGGGTAGAGAAGCTCAAGCCACATTTCTATGGACCTTTTAGAGTCAATAGGAGAAATGGAGAAGTGGTTTATGAGTTGGAGTTGCCCAAAAACAACAAGGTGCACATTGTCTTCCATCTGTCTCACCTCAAGAAGGCACTAGGGAAAAATGTGACAACTTCATCAGATTTTCATCCACTTGATGAGGAGGGTCAGTTGGTGTTGATTCTTGAAGCTATCATTGTTTATAAAGAACACTCTTTGAGGACAAGGTTAATCAAAGAGTATTTTATCAAATGGAAAAACTTGCCAGCAGAGGATGCTACGTGCGAGGATGAACAGATTCTATATCATCCAGCCTTAGGATTGTTTGAGGACAAGCAATCTTGGGGAGGGCAAACAGTAATGTCCCCTTCTCGCCAGTGATTATTCTATTGCAAGGTTTGTGCCCTTGATCTCCTTGTATTGTGGCTTAACCACTGCCTATGGATTCTATAAGTCTAGTGGTTGTATCGAGCATTAATAGGTCAATATTTTGGTGTAATGACAACCACACTTGTAACAAGTGGTATCAGATCTTGTTCACAGGTTCAAACCACTCACTTGTGTTGGGAGGGGGATTGTTGCAAGGTGTGTTCCCTTGGTCTCCTTGTGTTGTGTAGTGCATCACTTGGGTTTGTGGCATGGATTAACCACCACCTGTGGATTCTATAAGTCTAGTGGTTGTATTGGAAATTAACAAGTTGATATTTGGTTCAACGACAACCACACTTGTAACACACTCATGCTGGAAAGATAGCTTATACAAGAAGCCCATAGGCTATTTTGAGCAAAATTAGGGTTTCCATCTTCTAGGAGGTTTTTGGGTAAGCAGTTGTTAGAATTAAGGTTTTTTGTTTGTGGAGTTTTTTGGGGTTTTCAAAAATCTTCACAATGATGGTACATGCATAGAAATCAATGGAGTTTGGCATACTTACTATTTTTAGTAAGTGAGGGTGAGAACAATTTATTTTCTAGTTTTTTTGAGAGCTTCAGAGAAGTGTGGCATCCACCTCCATCTGATCACCTTGGTGAACTTTCTACTTTTAATAAGTGACAATTGCTTCCTAGTTTGTGCCCTAATAGAGTTTGGAGACACTTACTATTTTTAGTAAGTACTATTTTCAAGGTTTTGGGTTGAGCTAGTGTAGCATAGGTTATTAATAGCAGTCCAGCTTGCATGATGATCTAGTGATTCAGTTCTCAAAAGTATGGAAAGCAAATCAAGATTTTAAAGAAAATCAAGGATCTTGGAGAAGATGTTATCAAACGAGAAGATCTATTGGGAGGTGAAGATCTTTCTATTCTTCAAGATTACACCTACAAGTTAATGTTTAAGAAGGATATAACTAATAAGTATAGGGTTGAGGTGTTGAAAGGACTGTTGGCAATATGTTGGATTTGGTTAAGTGTTGTCACTAATTTCAACATTGTATCCCAGTTGGAGGCTATCCGGGTTGGACCTATCCTGGTTAGTCTTGGTGATCATCTTGGTTTTGGCTATGATTCTGATCCAGTATGCTCAGATCTCTGGAATCGGTTTTGGATGCTTACTCTAGAAGGTTATTTGTTTTCCATATTCTATCGGTTCATGTTTTGGTGCTTCGGTAACTATCGCTTATGTTCTCAGTTGGTATTTCTTGGTACCAATTAGCTTTACCAGTAAGTGATATTTGGTGTTTTAATCAAATGATTTTGGTTTGACTTATGGAATCAGTTTCTATCATGTTGAAGGTACTTCTTGATCATATTTCAAGTGTTTAGTGACTTTGCATTAGTTGGCATGCTATTATGGTGGTCCTATTTGGATCTGGTTAGACTTTTTGTGTTACTTCACTAAGGGTTTCTACCGGTTGGTGAAGCGTGTTGGATTTTGGTCTTAGAGGAATTTTCGATGGATGGAATTGTTTGGTTACTTGATTTAGGTCCATGCTATGTAATGTAAATCATAATATTGGTCCTATTTGGCATTGTGTTGTCATTGATGTCAACCGATATGGGATGACCACCGGTAGATGAGATGTATGTGCAACACTACAATGGAGGATTACAAGATGTGATATCTTGAATATCACCTTGTGTTGCAGAACACTGGTAATGTAAGAAAGATGACCTTAGGAGTCACCTGCACATAAGATAATGCCCGACTTGTGTGATGAGATAAGAGAGGTGTTTGAGTGGTTGTTTATGATGAAGAGGCAGAATGTTATCTGAATCACATCCACACCAGAAGAGAAGATTGAACAGGTCACTGGTATGCTGTGAGGTTGTTGAACAATAGGACTCCCACTCAAGTCATCATGAGAAGCAATGAATGACAGTGTATGTGCTAACACCGGTTCACATATGCCTGTTTGAGGATATGCTACACAAACAGGGAACTCACATGAGCAGATGACAAGGTGTTCCTCCACCAAGTAAGTGAAGCTTATCCCCTATATGCATTAAGTGCATTATAGTTTGGTGGATAAGAATAAATAGGTAAAGGCAAGAACTTGAAGGATCACTCTAGATCCACCGGTAAAATGAGGGAATGCCTTAAGTGCATGAGATCAGGGTTATGCACTAGACCGACAGAGAAGGCAGGCTGAGCAGATATAGTCAAAGGAGAATGGTCTGACCGATGAAGGAGTCTAGTGAAGGATGATGATTGATATCATCAGTAGTGATAACTGGTATGTAAATCTCACCTGTAATATGAGCAAGGTGCAGAATGTAGATATGATATGGTTACCGGTATAATGTGTGACACCAGAGAGGTTAACGAATAGGTAGGAAAAAGGAATTGGTTGAGTGGCAAATCAGTGATCCCAGTTAAACCAACATGAAGTGCCAAGCTGGCAGTTAGTCAATATGGAAGTCACATGAAGTCAACATGGTGAAAATGTGTTTGGATAAAGATGGAATGTACATCGATAGGGTTATTGTAGTGTTGGTCGACCTTAATGAGATGTCACTCAAATCAGGGACAGGTTGTAGAGCTATTACAGGGGTTTGAGGCTCGAGGTCTGGAAGACAACTATGAGTTAGCTAAGAGTGATTTAGAAGATCGAGGTGATGGAGGAACCAGCACGATAGATCTTTTGTGATTGACTGAGGGATCAACTATGAGGGTAAAAAGAAAGTCGCCAGAGATGAAAGGCATGATCTAGGAAATGCAAAAAATGGCAGAGCTATGCAATTAGATCTTAGATGATCAGATCATGTAAGATCTGATTGGATTTGGTTTTCCTTGAGCAAGGTGAGGAAACCCTAACCGCCTAGATTTTGCATTGGTTTTTGGAGGGAAGACCTTACTATAAGTGTGGGGGCCGAAGAGAATGGTTATTGCTACTGAATAGAAGAAGATGGTGTGATTGTGAAGTAGAAGACTTCTGCAAGTAAGAGAAAATGAGCCAAGTGCTCAATGAGCATCTATGAAGAGAGTGGGAGTGAGAGAGAACCTGGTTGAAGCATTCAACTGATTGGAGAGAAGAACCAGTAGTACTCATACTAGCAGAACAGAAGTGAAGGAGACCAAAGAGAAGATAGACAAAGAACCGGCAGAGAGTTGGATCGATGAAGAGAAGAGAAGTGAGGAGGAGATACAGTGAGCATAATTCAGAAGAGAGATAAACTGGTAGGGCATACCAACAAATAAGCAGTAGGTGAAGAGAAATAGAAAAGTGAGTCGGTGAAGCAGAGAAGGTATCTCATCGAAAGAATAAGATATGTATAATGGTTTCAAGATTCACTTGTAACAAGATAACTACTTATGTATTTAATGTTTACATTGTGTACACTGAGTTGTAGCTCGGTGCAGGGGTTGTAGCTCCTTGGGTTGGTGCCCTAAAGTCAAGGGTTGGTGCTCCTTTGGGTTGCATCCCATAAATCAAGTAGGGGTTGGTGCTCCTTGGGTTGGTACACTAAAATTCGTAACTATGTTTATTGTGAGGTTGGATTGGAGTAGTAGACTCTAGCAACATTGCTCACTGAGGTTTTTCCCATCTTGGGTTTTCCTCGTATATGCTGGTGTTATGTGATGTCCCCTTGTGAGTGTGTTTGCATTTAAGTTAGCCTCCTTCTTAACTGGTGAGTCTGTATTGAGTTAAATCTATCAACTGGTATGCTCACATAGGATTGCAAAAGAGAAAGAGATTTGAGAACCACTGATTCACCCCCTCCCCCTCTCAGTGGTGGTTTGTGTCTAACAATTGGTATCAGAGCCTAGGTTCCCAGTTAGAAGAGTGTTCTCCAACTTGGGTAGATTCTGACTTAAGGACACAATGGTTTGTTAAGTGTCTATCTCTGCTCTAGTATTTGATGGTTCAAATTTTTCTATTTGGAGTTGCAGAATAGAAATTTTCCTATCCTCTTTAGGGTTTGATGTATGGATGTCAGTAGTTGATGGTCTCCCTAGAAAAGTCAATCTTCCTATCGAATTTGTAGAAGAAAGAAGAAACCAGTGCAATGAAGAAGCCATGAAGGCTATTTTCAGTGGACTCACCGGTGATGTCTCTTCATAGGTGGATAGGTGTAGAACAAGAAAGAGCTTACGGGAAATATTGATGAAGCTCTATGGAAATGAACCCTGAACTATAGAACCATAAATTGAAGCAAATATGAGAAATACCTCTCATATTTATCTGGATGATGAAGATAGACCTACTAGTAGCCGCTACAATGATGAAGAAGGAGCTCAAATCTTCATGGCCCAAGAATATAAAAATAGCAAGGCAAACATTTCCCCTCAACAAGATATGTTGAGCAGTGATGATGATGAAGAGGAAGACATGGCAGATAGATCTTGCCATCAAGATCCTTCTGATGATCAAGAAGCAGCAGAAGTTGACCTTGAAGGAGATTTTGTAAATACACTTGAAAAACTCAATAGAGTTGATAGGGAATACAAGCTATTTAAGAATGTTGCTATTGTGGAGTAGAACTGGTTAGTAAAATGCCTTGAAGAATCTAAGAAATGCATCTCAGGGTTGAAGACTAAAGTAGAAGACACCAAGAAATATTGGTGTGAAGATCTAGCCTCTCAGCTAGAGATAAAAGACAAAAAACTTCAATGGCTACTTGAAGAGAACAAAGGCCAAGCCTCTCCAATTAGATATGTTCCTCCAAAGAAGGTTGACCTGACCACAACTGGTGTGGACTTGCAAACAAAAGTGAAGATCAATGTTGCAAGAAGGAATCTTCATGCAGATCCCAGAGGTAAGGGGAAGATGGAAGAAGAAAACTCCACCAAAAGCAAGAAGATGAAGAAGCAGCAAAGAAGACCCTCTACCAGTAGAGGACAGAAAAATGCTACCACCCATAGGGGGAAGCAAGTGTGGGAGAAGAAGAAGAGATCAAATGAAAGAGGCAATTAGAATGGACAACCAAGGATCCATTCTCAAAAAGGAAAAGATGGGGATGCAAAATCGACAAGATCTCCTCATGCATGGAAAAGTAAATATGTAAGTCATATACCATCATTTACCAGTTGCTGCTTTACATGTAATTTTTATGGCCATAAGGTAAGGGAATGTAGAAAGAGATCTAGAAAGGATAATGTAGGATCTCACAAAAATCATGCTTATGGGAAGGATGTATCTAGAAGTAGATACATGCATGTCCCTTCTCCTGGTTAGACAAATATTGTTTGCCATAAGTATAATGGATCTAGCCATAGAGAGTTTGAATGTAGGAAGAGGAACCTGTAGTTACATGGAGGCCAAAAAATGGCCATGCTCTGTAGATAAGTAAAAATAGAGCATATGGAAGGCAGAGACCTGCATGGAACCAAAGGTGAAATGTCCCTGCAGAAGTAAGAGGTCCACCGGTTCCAATTTCTAATCAAAGCAACATGACCAGGAGAAGATGGTCAAACCAGTATATGAAGAGATTCCCAAATCATGAAGTTGGGATGGATGTTGTGTGCTACTATAGCACTACTTCTGGCTATGATAAGAAATTAGGAGATGGAAAGACATATCTTCAGAAGAAGGAAAGATCTACTCCCAAGGCTGAAAATGAGAAGAAGAAGAAGAAGACCAAGCAAGTATGGAGGAAGAAGACCATGGACTAGCACTATGCACTCAATGTACAGATGATATCTCCTAAGGCCTAAAGGAGATGCTAGACCTCAGGAGGGTGAAACATTGAATTTATTATTCACCCCCTCAGTGAAGAAGGCAACATGGAAGAACATGTTGTTGCTGGTATGAAGGATGAAAATGTAAAGATAAATTTGTGTAGATGTTGCCTTGGCTACACACCTACAGATCAGTGATGGATCACCACTGCATGTTTCAAAGAGTGAAGGTTAAAAATTGGCATCAAATGTTAACTGGTATGTGCAGGATGTTACCAGCATGGATGCTAACAGGTACTTGCAGGTTATGTAAGACAATGAGGTTGGAGAGCATTACATTATCCCTGGTAGTATGGAGTGAAATTATGTCTTAGGAGGTGTTGATGAAGACCTAAAAGACATATGTTGGCCCCAATTGTTGGTCTTGTAGGCTTGCATGTTTTTGGGCTAACCGGTTTGTCTCTTGGCATGATGGTGTCATTGTAGGGCATTGGGAAAATTTAGGATCATGTCATTGGTTGTGGTGCATACAATGGAGTTGAAGGATCATCAGATGATCACATATGCATAGCTAAACTAGTATATGGATAAGATTGGAGTCCCGGTACTATACCTGACCAAAGATACAAATCTGAGATGTATGACTCAGGGGGAGTTCAAGTTCTCATGATGAAGAGCTGGCTTGCTTGAACTTGCAAGGATACTGACTGCCCAAACCGCAGGAGATGGAAATTGTAGAGGTGTTGTAGATTTCACTAACACATCAACAATTGGTATCAGTATTTCTACAAATTGAGTTCAAATTGCATTGGATGTGCATTCTCAATTGGTGTCAGTTGATGGTTAAGATTCTCCACCTCAAGTACTGTAAATTGAGAAGATGTAACAATCAGTGACAAGATGACAACTAGAATCAAAGGAAGTGGTATGTCAAATGAAGAAAGGGGGAGAAAAGTATCTTGTTAGTGACCGGTACATACAAGAGAAATAATATCCTGACAATGCCCTTTGCCATTGTTGTCAAAGGGGGAGAAGGATTCTGTAGTATACCGCATACTACATGTATGTGAATCCATGGATCACAATAAGGGGGAGAAAGACTATGTAGTATGTCGGATACTACATGTGTTGACATCAATACCAAAGGGGGAGATTGTTGGCATTGTGTTGTCATTGATGTCAACCGATATGGGATGACTATCGGTAGATGCAATGTATGTGCAACACTGTAATGGAGGAGTATAGGATGTGATATCTTGGATATTACCTTGTGTTGTAGAACACCGGTAATGTAAGAAAGATGACCTTGGGAGTCACCTACACAAAGATAATGCCCGACTTGTGTGATGAGATAAGAGAGTTGTTTGAGCGGTTGTTTATGATGAAGAGGAAGAATATTATCTGAATCACATCCACATTGGAAGAGAAGATTGAACAGGTCACTAGTATGTTGTGAGGTTGTTGAATAACAGGACTCCCATCGGAGTCATCATGAGAAGCAATGACTAACAGTGTATGTGCTAACACCAGTTCAAATATGCCTATTTGAGGATAAGTTGCACAAATAGGGAACTCACATGAGCAGATGACAAGGTGTTCCTCCACCAAGTAAGTGGAGCTTATCCCCTATATGCATGAAGTGCATTATAGTTTGGTGGATAAGAGTAAATAGGTAAAGGCAAGAACTTGAAGGATCACTCTCGATCCACTGGTAAACTGAAGGAATGCCTTAAGTGCATGAGATCAGGGTTATGCACTGGACCGACAGAGAAGGCATGCTGAGCAGATATAGTTAGAGGAGAATGGTCTAACCGATGAAGGAGTCTAGTGAAGGATGATAATGGATATCGCCAAGAGTGATAATTGGTATGTAAAGATCATTTGTAATATGAGCAAGGTGTAGAATGCAGATATGATAAGGTTACTGGTACCGGCTAGGTTAACGAATCGACAGGAAAAAGGAACCGGTTGAGTGGCAGATCGGTGATCCCAATTGAACCAACATGAAGTGCTAAGATGGTAGTTAGTCAATATGGATGTCACATGAAGTCAACATGGTGAATACACATTTGGATAAAGATAGAATGTACATCAACATGGTTGTTGCAGGGTTGGTCGACTTTAATGAGATGTCACTCAAATCATGGGATAGGTTGCAGAGCTATTGTAGGGGTTTGAGGCTCAAGGTCTGGAAGACAACTATGAGGCAACCAAGAGCGATTCAAAAGATCGAGGCAATGGAGGAAACAACACAATAGATCTTTTATGATTGACCAAGGGATCAGTTATGAGGGTTAAAAGCAAGTCGCTAGAGATGAAAGGCGTGATCTAGGAGATGCAAAAATGGTAGAGCTATGCAATTAGATGTCAAAAAGATTAGATTGTGCAAGATCTGATTAGATTTGTTTTGCCTCGAGGAAGGTGAGGAAACCCTAACTGCCTAGATTTTGAATTGGGTTTTGGAGAGAAGACCTTGCTATAAGTGTGGGGGCCGAAGAGAATGGTTGTTGCTACTGAATAGAAGAAGATGGTGTGATTACAAAGTAAAAGACTTCTACAAGTAAGAGAAAATCAGCCAAGTGCTCAACGAGCATCTATGAAGAGAGTGGGAGTGAGAGAGAACCTGGTTGAAGCATTCAACCAGTTGGAGAGAAGAACTAGTAGTACTCATACTGACAGAATAGGAGTGAAGGAGACCACAGAGAAGATAGACAGAGTACCAACAGAGAGTTGGATCGGTGAACAATAGAGTAGTGAGGAGGAGATATAGTGAGAGTAATTCAGAAGAGAGATAAACTGGTAGGATGTACCAGCAAAGAAGAAGCAGGTGAAGAGCAATAGATAAGTGAGTCAATGAAGGAGAGAAGGTATCACACCGACAGAGTAAGATATGTATAATGGTTTCAAGATTCACTTGTAACAAGATAAATACTTATGTATTTGATGTTTACATTGTGTACACTAAGTTGTAGCTTGGTGCAGGGGTTGTAGCTCCTTTTGTTGGTGCCCTAAAGTCAAGGGTTGGTACTCCTTTGGGTTGTAGCCAATCAAGTAGGGGTTGGTGCTCCTTGGGTTGGTAACCTAAACTTTGTAACTATGTTTATTGTGAGGTTGGGTTGGAGCAGTAGACTCCAGCAACATTGCTCACCAAGGTTTTTCCCATCTTGGGTTTTCCTCGTATATGTTGGTGTTATGTGATGTCCCCTTGTGAGTGTGTTTGCATTTAAGTTAGTCTCCTCCTTAATTGGTAAGTCTACATTGAGTTAAATCTATTAGTTGATATGCTCACATAGGATTGAAAAAGAGAAAGGGATTTGACAACCATTGATTCACCCCCTCCCCCTCTCAATGGTGAATTGTTTCTAACATTGGTGCTCCGGTAACTATCGCTTATGTCCTCGGTTGGTATTTCCCGGTGCTAGTTAGTTTTACCACTAAGTGATATTTGGTGTTTTGGTTAGATGATTTTGGTTCAACTTATGGAATCAATTTCTATCATGTTGAAGGTGCTTCTTGATGATATTTCAAGTGTTTAGTGACTTTGCATTAGTTGGCATGCTATTATGGTGGTCCTATTTGGATCCGGTTAGACTTTTTGTGTTACTTCACTAAGGGTTTCTACCAGTTGGTGAAGCATGTTGGATTTTGGTCTTAGAGAAATTTTCGGTGGATGGAATTGTTTGGTTACTTGATTTAGGTCCATGCTATGTAATGTAAATTATAATATTGGTCCGGTGAGACCGTGTAATGCAATTTTTGTTATTATGGGTTTATGGGTTTAGGGTTTAGCTGACCTTGTTAATAAGGTTGATGATTTGTATTTATAGGTGACTTATTCATGTAATTTGCATATGGATGGGATCAATAATTATATCTACATTATCAGAGGAAGGTTTATGTGCGAACTAGTGATATATCATTTGGTGAAGGTTTTTCTATTGTAGGGAAGAAATATGTGCTTAACCGAAACTGTATCAAGCATTAGGAGATGCTACTTTTACAATTCATTCTTTTGGGATTGTAGTCCAATGTTTTTGTAAGTGAGTGAGACTTATTTTGTGATGAATAGTGAGTTCTAGGTGGTTGGCCTGATTGCAAGTGCAATCCCCATTATAATTTCACATATTGTTGTAGAAGTATTATCTAATTGTGGGTAGGGTTTCCCACCATGGTTTTTCCTTTTACCGGGTTTTCCATGTCAAAATATTGGTGTTGTGTGCATTGTGCTTCATGTTCTATCCTTCATTGTTTTGGTTTCTTTATGCTCTAGTTTAATGTCTTTGATATGCATTTGTTCTTATTTCTTATGGTAAACTAATTCACCCCCCCTCTCAGTTTACTCCCAGTATCAGATCTGTATAACAATTGGTATCAGAGCTAGGTCCTCTATGCAGAAGCTCAACTGCTTGAGGAGATCTTATGGTAACTGCATCTAGTTCTACATTCAATCCCTATCAGAAGGAAAGTCTCATATTTGATGGTACAAATTACAAAATATCGAAGGACTGAATGAAGATTCATATCAAATGTCTTGGAGCTAAATTTTGGGAGATAGTGGAGAAAGGGTATATACCTCATGATCCTAATTCTAGAACACCGACACCTACTGATGAACAAAAGAAGGCTGAAAATGATGTCAGAGCAAAAGAAGAATTGTTAAGTGCTCTATCTGATGAAAAGCTATTGAATGTTATAGATTTGGAGAATGCAAAGCTGATTTGGACAAAGATTGAAACTCTTTATGAAGGCGATTGGGCTATGAAAATTGTAAAACTTGAAGCTTTTTGGGTAAGGTATAAAGCTTTGAAGATGGAAGAAGATGAGAAGATAAGTTCTTTCATGGATAGAGTAAATGATATTTTTATGGGAATCAAATGTTGCTGCAGATCAGATAGTGAGGATGAGATAGTGTCAAAGGTTTCAAGAGTTCTACCTCTCACTTATAAGATGAAGGCTACTGCAACAAATGAACTCCGAACAATTTCAAGTACCCCTGTTACCAAAGATACACTGATTGGAAAATTGACTTCTTTTGAGATTGAGGAACTTGGAGATCAGAGTGCTACTAAAATTAAGACTTCATTTAAAGCATCTTATCCCATAAAGAAAAAGATATACTGTAAGGAGATGCATGCTAAAGATATGGAGGACATTGAAAGAGAAGAAAGAGAACTTGAAGAGCTAAATCCTTGACTGCTAGAAGAATTCCTAAAGGACCAATTGGAAGTAAGTATGAAGGAAAATTCCCTTTTAAATGTTTTTCATGCAATAAGATTGGTCATTTTGCTTCTAGATGCCTTGAAAGAACTGCTAGGAATCATGAAAGATTTGTGAAGAGTTATAAGCCTAATCCGGAATATCATAACATACCTAGATTCAGAAGGAATAAGGATAAATCATGCTATGATGGTGATGATGATTTTGGTATTGTTGATGATGATGATAATGATGATGAACCTGTGAGTGGAACCGGTAATGGAGCTTCCTTCTGTGAGGATTGGGTTTTTATTGCTATCAAGGATGATTCTCCAGAACTTGTCATTGAAACAACTCATACTGAGGAAAAGGATTTAGCTACTAAAATTTAAGAAAAGGATGAATGGGTTATAGATAATGGATGCTCACATCACATGACTGGTGAGAAGAGAAAATTTTAGTCACTACAAGAATTTAATGGCACATTAGTTAGATTTGGAGATAACAAGGCATGTAGGATCAAAGGAAAGGGAACAATATCATTGGATGGTAAGCCTAACACTTATAATGTTTATTATGTTGAAGGATTAAAGCATAATCTTTTAAGTGTAGGTCAAATGGTGGATAGAGGGTTTCATTTACAATTCAAGGATGGGAAATGTAAGATCATAATAGATCTGGATTGAAAATTGTTTTCGGAACCTAGACCAATGGAAACATCTTTCATTTGAACTCCGGTGAGAAAGATTGCTTAATTGCTCAGATTGATGAAAGTTGGTTATGGCATAACAGGATGTGTCATGTAAATTTTGATTGTATGGTGAAGATCAATTCAACACAGGATTTTAGAGATTTGCCCAAAACTGTCAAACTTCATAATCCAGTATGTAGAGAATGTCAAATGGGTAAGCAAGTCGGGACTTCTTTTAGAAGCATACATGATAAATCTAATGAAATTCTTGATCTTATTTATATTGATCTATGTGGGATGAAAAGGACTAAAAGTTTTCAAGGTGATACATATTTTATATTACATATTGATGATTATTCTAGAATGATGTGGGTAGCATTTTTAAAGAAAAATTTGAAGCTTTTGAGAAATTCAAAATCTTTAAAGCTATGGTTGAGACTGAGATAGGACTGAAGATAGAGTGTTTGAGATCAAATCAAGGTAGTGATTTTACATCCGGTGAATTCAACAATGTTTCTAAGAATAATGGAATCAGAAGACAACTTTCTGCACCTAGGACTCCACAATAGAATGGATTGGTGGAAAGGAAGAGCATAACCATATTGGGTGCAGCAAGGACTATGATGACAAAAGCTAAATTGTTCGATATTTATTGGAGGGAAGCTCTCAATATAGCTATATACACTTTCAATAGAGTACACATAAAAGGTGATACCGGTAAGACTCCTTATGAATTATGGTTTTGTCATACTCCTACTGTTAAATATTTCAGAATTTTTAGAAGTAAATGTTACATTAGAAGAGATGATGCATTGGAATATTTTTGGGTTATTCTACTAAGAGAAAAGCATTTAGATGTTATCACAAAATATTGAATAGGATAATGAAGAGCATAAATGTCAAGGTGGATGAACATGGTAGTAATCAGATCAAATCATATGACTATGGACCACAAGATGAATTTGTCAGACCTGAACTGGTAATGCATGAAGCTGCTTAGAACAATGAACCTATCACTTCAGTAACATCAAAAAACTCAATTGCGACAGAGGAACAGTAGAATGAGTCAGTAAATCAAGAAAATTCAAATACTCCCAGGTATGTGAAACTAAATCATTCTGAAGATTAGATCATTGGGGATTGTTGCAAGGTGTGCACCCTTGGTTTCCTTGTGTTGTGCACTGCAGTGCTTGGGTTTGTGACATGGCTCCACCTCCTGTGGATTATATTGGTTTCATGACTTAGCAACAAACAACCATGTAATTCATTATCTACTGCTGAAGCGGAATATGTAGTTGTTGCTACCAACTGTACTCAGATTTTTTGGATGAAAAAAATGTTAAAAGATGCAAGGGTAAGTTATGATGAGCCTATTGTTATTCACTATGATAATATTGTTGCTATTGATATGTCAAAGAATCTGGTATTTCATTCCAAATCGAAACACATTTTTATAAGGTATAATTTCTTGAAGGAAAATGTTAAAGCAAAGGAAGTTAGATTGGTTTGTGTGCCTACTAAGGAGCAGATTCTGGATATTATAACTAAACCATTGCCTAAAGATACTTTTGAATATCTTAGAGATCAGTTGGGGGTTATCAACCCTTCAGAAGAGACTTAGAGATGCAGGAATGCATCAATTTGGTAAGCTTATCAAATATTTTCTTTGATCCAGATTGATGAGATGATGCTACTACTTAGGGGGACTAGTTAGTTGTTTGGTTCAGTATTTTTTATTTGGTATCCATCCTTTGTTATTGATTTCAAAGGGTGAGAGGTGGTATTCATGTGAAAATCAGTCATATCTTTGAGGGAGATTGTTGGCATTCCTTGGTACTTGGATGTTTTTCACATTTAGTGTTGCCATCAATTCTAAAGTGGAATATTGTTGGCAATATGATGGATTTGGTTAAGTGTTGTCATTGATGTCAACATTGTATCTCGATTAGAGGATATCCCAGTTGAACCTATCCCGATTAGTCTTGTCTTGGTGATCATCTTGGTTTTAGCTATGATTCTAATCTGGTATGATCAGATCTTTGGAATTGGTTTTGTATGCTTACTCTAGATGGTTATTTGTTTGACATATTCTATTGGTTCATATTTTGGTGCTCCATTAACTATCACTTATATTCTCGATTGGTATTTCCCGGTACCAGTTAGCTTTACCAGTAAGTGATATTTGGTGTTCTGGTCTAGCTTATAGAATCAGTTTCTATCATGCTGAAGGTGCTTCTTAATTATATTATGAGTGTTTGGTAACTTTGCATTGGCTGGCATGCTGTTATGGTGGTCCTATTTGGATCCGGTTAGACTTTTTGTGTTACTTCACTACTTTTTGTGTTACTTCACTAAGGGTTTCTACCGGTTGGTGAAGCGTGTTGGATTTTGGTCTTAGCAGAATTTCTGGAGGATGGAATTATTTGGTTACTTGATTTAGGTCCATGCTATGTAATGTAAATTATAATATTGGTCCAGTGATATCATGTAATGTAATTTTTGATATTATGGGTTTATGGGTTTAGGGTTTAGCCGACCTTGTCAATAAGGTTGATGATCTATATTTATAGGTGACTTATTCATGTAATTTTCATATGGATAGGATTGATGGTTATGTCTGGATTATCAGAGGAAGTTTTATGTGCAAATAAGTGATTTATCATTCGATGAAGATTTTTGTATTGTAGGGAAGACATCTATGCTTGACCGGAACTATATCAAGCATTAGGAGATGCTACTTTCATAGTTCATTCTTTCTGGATTGTAGTCTGATGTTTTTATATGTCAGCGAGACTTATTTTCATGATGAGCAAAGAACTCAAGGCAATTGGCCTGATTGCAAGTGCAATCCCCATTGTAATTTCACATATTGTTGCAGAAGTATTATTTGATTATGGGTAGTGTTTCCCACCATGGGTTTTATCTTTATCAGGTTTTCCACATCAAAATAGTGTGTTGTGTGTAATGTGCTTTCATGTTCTATCCTTCATTGTGTTGGTTTCTTTGTGCTCTGATTTAATGGTTTTGATATGCATTTGTTTTGATTTCTGATGGTAAACTGAGTCACCCCCCCTCTCAATTTACTCCCAGTATCAGATTTGTCTAACAAGGAAACCCTTATTTATTGTATCTATTGAAGAGATATGAATAGTATGTTGTAAATATCCTAGGGGAATGTGTGCTCACAGGTGCACAAGATATCTTGGTCACCCAAGAGTCAATGCTCATAGAATGGGAATGGTATGTTGCAAAAAAGTTCTCTTTGGAAGTTAAGTTTGATTCATTGTTAATGGAGAGATATGTGTACCTTATCTTTCAATCCTACCAAGTGACTCAAGTGGTGGACAACTTAGTTGATAAAATGGAAGAAATGATGGAGAACATCAAATTCTCCAAGTTTAGGATTGAGTATATCCCAAATCCACCCCAATCTTCACTTGAGTGTTACTTGGTAAACTACATGAGCTTCAAGAAAATGAACAAGTAAACATGTGAAAGGTTGTAGATATACCCTTAGTAATTTCAGCCAAGGAGGAGAAATTGTAGTGTATTGATTACAACTAGCAGTGCTCTAAGAGAAAACTTTAGTTCTGACCAACACATCCAAGGAATAGTTTTCTTGACATGTATGACTCTGCAACACCCTTGAAAGGAGGAACTTAGGTAAAAGAAGGAGTGAAACTATTAGTTTACCTAACAAAGACTTGCTTTTGAACAGTTGAATTAGGCCTAAGCGCATTAACCTGTGTGTTAGTTGTGTCTTCCTCTAGTTTGTAGTAGAGCATTAGGCAAGATTTATTATAAGTCTTGAGGATTAGGCTCCTATAAATATAACTTTTCAAGTCATTGTAAAGGTCCAATAATTGATGATTTGAGGCCAATAGTTAGTAATTCCATCTTTCATTCATTTTCAAGTTTTAAGATTTTTGTAGACATTTAAAAATTATAGTATTAGTGATTGTTGTTGCTTTTATATTAATGAAAGCAATTTATGGATTGCATGGTCAATGAACTTTGTCCTTCAAAATTGGTATTTTTTTGTGATTTGATATCTTCTTTCATTCCAGATAGAATTTGATTGTTCCAAGCATTGTTATTCTATGAATCATATTGTGCATGTTAATGGTATATGAGGATTGAATGATGTTGTGAAAATTTTGTTCTTAATAATCTTTCTCTACTTGCATGTAAATCGATGATCTTGTATGTTAAATGGGAAGTTATGCTCAATGTTGTCTTGAATATCATTGATAATATCATGTTGCATGGTCTATCTATTTCATCTTTACATTTTTTTCTTACTCTCTTTACTTTCTTTCTTGCAACCCTGGTTTATCTTTTGACTTATTTACTTAGTATAGATTCAACCAGTATGGTCCACATGCAACCAACAAATGCCTTGATTGAAACAAGCCACATGAACACTTAGTTATCCTTGTAGTGTTGTGACCCAACAAAAGAGACCTTGGAAGGTTGGGATTTCTTTCTCCCTTTCCTTTTTCAAATGAAGCTTAGTTTTACTTAGCTTATGTTAGGTGTGTCAAAAGGCACATCAATAGGATCCAAAAGGAGGTTCTCTAACATAAAGTACTATATCATCATTATTCATATAAAATCCATGATATAAAATAAGAAAGGGCCACAAGAAGGGGAAAAAATAAAATCATGATAAAAAAATGCATTCTAGTGTTGGAGAAATAGTGAAGCCATTGGTACAACAATCTACCAACAAAATCCAAAAACCTTCCACAAATAAGAGTTGCAATGCAAATTTCTATATAACCTTGAGAAAATAAAATTATAGAAGAATAAATTTAAAAATTAACCTTGCTTCATGGAAAAGGATAAAATTCCTAAAGAATATAAGAATGTGCCTAATTCCTATGAAATGAGACAAAGAGAAAAAATAAACTAAGTAAGCTTAAGATATAGGCGTGAATAGGTCTTAATGTTGAACTAGGTAGATAAAGTATCGCATTCATACCAACCTCCTTCCTTAAGTGAAACTTAGGAAGGAACTAAATAATGAATGGAAAGAGAAAAATGGGTCCCCACAACAAGGCCTAATGAGGTACCAATGAACATTTAAATGAATTTATCAAAAGAGAAAAGGGAGAAAACCTCATATGGAAAAAAAAATTCTCTAAAAAAAGTAAACACGAAATTTTTTGAAGGAGAACTCAAGAAGACCCCACAAGGATGATTCCCTTCACCCCAAGAATCAATCACAAGTGAATATAGAAAAATGATACCAAAGATTCGATGAAGATTTCCCCAACTGACTCCTTAGCGGGGAAATACACTAATATAGATGACCATTATTGATAAGCTATCAAATGAAATGTGTGTGACTCTTAATGTGCTTTGTCCATTAATGCTCCACTAGGTTTCATACAATGTGAATGGTACTTTGGCTATCACACCAAAAAATAGTAGGATGATTAGATGGTAGAAAGCCCATATTCTCATGTCACCTATTGAATAAAAACTATTACTTTTATACATATCACCAACAACTATCTTATGACACCCCCTATTCTCATGTCTCATTTTGAATGAAAACCATTGTTTTTATATATATCAGCAACAACTACAACAATAGGGGCACTTATAGCACAACATGACTATGATGGAAAAGAAAGAGCTATCTATTAAATTATTCATACCTTAGTGGGATATGAGCTTAATGTTGACTTGGTCAGCACCTCCTTTGGGATTCACGACATGTGCTTCCTCCCACCTCCCATGGATCCTTGTCTCTAGCAATTATGGCATTTACTGATGGCTCAAGCTTTTAGCATAATGACAGCGATGTCCATATCAAAATTGGTATCAAAGTGCTAGGTTACGGGTTTGAATCCTAGGAGGCCTCCTTCATTCTATCAATGTGGAACCCTCAGTTGGTGCTGAGGGGGAGAATGTTGAATTGGTCAACATCTCCTTTAGGATTCACAACATGTGCTTCTTCCCACCTCCCGTGGATCCTTGTCTCTAGCCATTGTGGTGTTCGTTGATGGCTTGAGCTTTTGGTGTAATGACAACAATGTTTGGTCTGAAATAAATTGCTAGCATTAGATTGTAAATGATGTCAATAGTTGAAGGACAAAGGTCAGAGGACAAAGATGTAGAGATGATATGTGCCATAGAGAGAAGCACATAATGCAAGTGTAATTTCAGTATAACATGCCATGTTAGTGGCATGCAGTTAGAAGAAGTATCAGTCACAGTTGTGTATAACACATTGTGTTAGTTACACAATTGCTATAGGAAGAGTGTATAACATGCAGGTTATTTCTAGTGCATTAACCAAAGGGATGTTGTGAAACTATGTCGGTGAAGTGCATAACATGATGGTTATATGATAGGGGATATCAATAACACAATAGTTATGTGACCGGAGATGTCAATAACATGATGAGTTAGTCATATCGGCTTTGTAGTAGAGGATGTCAATAACTTGATAGGTTATGCTGCCACGCTATCCCATAGAGGAAAAGGTCAAAGAAATGTGATTCTGTGGGGCAACACAAAGGCAAAGTAAAAGGCATCTCCCGCTATCTCGTGATGCTGAAATGGAAGAAGTAATGGTTGTGCAGGATAAGCATACTAAAGAGAATAGAAGCAACCTCCACTATCCTGCACCATGTAAAATGGGTGCATGGTGATCTTGTAAGGAAAATTAGTTATGAGGTCAGAGGTCGACCCCACTACCCCACACCGTAGAATGTGAGAGTGATGTGAACATGTGGGATAATAAGGAGAAGGAAGATATGTCTCCTACTATACCACGATGTTGAAGACCAAAGGAAGAGGACACTATGGGGAAAGTAAAACTAAGATGGGAGAAACATCCCACCACCTCGCAAGCATAAGAGTGTCAAGATGTAACCAATGTGGAATAGTAGATTCAAAGGGGAAACATTGTCCCCCACTATCCTACAGAAAGAAGATGAAGAGGAATAGGATCCCATGAGGCAAGAAAATGAAAACAGGGTGAAGCACCTCGCTAGCCTGCATGAATAAAATGGACTTGTGAATGACAATGTGGGGCAAATGAAGGGAAGGGAGAGAGCTTCTCTTGTCATCCCACAAGCATGCATGCAATGCAAGAACATATGATTTTATTGACATTTTGGCAGCCCAATGGACTAAGAGGACCACATGGCAGGTTGACTGCAGTTGATCGTGTGGTTTTTGAAGGTAGATTTTGATGCAAATAGGGAAAATAATACACGTGGTAGCTGACCAAGTTTGACCAAGTGATTTGGACTTTGATTGAGAAGATTTTGATGTCACGGGTGCATGTTGATAGACATAGGGATCCACATGATAGTTGAACAAAGTTGACTGAGTGACTTGAATGACTATTTTGAAGACATGTTGTGTTTGGACTTGTCAATGAGAAAATATAATACGCAGAAGTCGGTAATGATGTATTTAAATGAGATAGTTATCGATCCTTTCAAGACAAGTCAAAAAAGAATGGAGAATGCATTAATGGTAGACCTGTTGCAATTATGTGTGTGGCTCGAGAGTATTTTCAAGAAGATTTGACAGACAGTTAGGGATGGCTAAATATACAAATTTGAACATGGAGATAATAAAAAGGCAAAAAGATGCAATTAATGTTGATAGCTATGAACAAAAGACAAAATCAGATAAACATATGGTTATGATATTTTTAGAATGTTTTCAAATGGAATTTTTGCAGGGAAAATCATTTTGGTTGTATGTGTAGAGGAAGTGGAAGATTTTTTAAGTTGTTTTTATAGGGTAATGAATGGATTTTTCGCAAAGTGAATAATAAGGCAAAAAAGATAGAGCAGTAAAGTAGTGTTGGGGAGGTGTGGTAGGAGAGAAGTCAGTTGTTGAGAGAGAGAGAGAGAGAGAGAGAGAGAACAAAAAACAAAGCATTTAGCAGAGACAAGGTTTTTTAGTAGAGGAAGGACAAAAGTTGGAAGATAGAAAGAATTTGTAAGTGTTACAAAACACATTTGTAACAAGGTTGTTCATTGTATTGTTTTAATATGATATCATTGTAATCCTCTAAGTGGGTGCTCAAAGTAGGGGTAGGTGCTCATAAACTATAGGGGTTGGTGCTCCTTGGGTTGGTTCCTTAAACTTTGTAATCAGTTTATCATTGTGAGGTTGGATTAGAGTAGTAGACTCTCGTAGCTATTCTCACCGACATTTTTCCCACACTGGGTTTCCCTCGTAAAATCTTGTGTTGTGTGATTTTTCTTTCTGTATGTGAGTGCATTTCATCTATTTTCATTATCTTCAGTGTATGCATATTTAGTTTAAATTTTTATAATTACACTTATTCACCCCCCCTCTCAGTGATCACTTGTGTTCATCACTTAACTACACCCCTATCAAGTGTGTGTATCTTTTGATAGTATTTTCTTTGCAAAAACAATGACATTATATGCTCAACCCCCAAAGAAAGCTCATAACTAAAATTGATCCCTTTAAGTACTTGCTTTACAAGGAAGCTCTTACAAGACAACTAACAAAATGGTTCGTGATTCTTAATGAGTTTTATATTGATTATGTTGAGAGAAAGACTATACAAGGACAAGCTATAGTAGATTGACTCGTACATGCACCTATGGTAGATCATCACCCCTTAGTTTCAATTTTTTTGGATGAGTCAACCTTTTCTATTGCAACTACACAATTATGGAACTATACTCTGATGGGTCATTTATATAACATGGATTGAGTGTTGGTATCTTATTCATCACTACACAAGGGCATTTTATTCCTAGGTCATATTGATTAGCATTTCCCTATACAAACAACATTGAAAAGTATGAGGCACTAATTATAGGACTCATGATGGTTGTTCAATAAAATATACATGAGATACAAATATATGACGATTCACAGTTGGTCATTCAACAAGTAAATGATGAATATTAAAAAAGGATGAAAAATGTATGCCTTATAAACTCATGGTGGATGATAATTTTTTTTTACTTTAATCACTTTTGAGCAAATCTCAAGGGTCAAGAACAAAGTTGCAAATTATATGGCTACTATTACATCTCATTAATATGCCACAAAGTGCTACACACTTTGAGTTCTTGGTAGAACATCTCTTGATCCCTTCCTATGAGGTTCCTCAATCTGAACTCATATGCCAAATTATTGGTCATGATTCTTCTTGTTATGGTGATATCTATATCTACCATCATAGAAACATTCTCCCACCCAATGTCTCTAACAACAAACACTACACATTCATTCTCTAAGAATCTTGCTATGTCATAATTTCTAACACCCTTTATCAAATAGGTCTAGATGGTACTCTCCTTAGATGTCTAAAGTGTGAGGAAGTTCAAACTGCATAGCAAGAAGTCCATGAGGTTATATGTGGGTCTCACTCTAGTGTTACAACTGTGGCTATGAAATTGATGAGGAACAGATACTACTAGACCACTATGGAGAAAGTTGCCTATAAATTTGTCAAGAAATGGAAACAATGTTAGATTCATGGAGACTTGATACATGCACCTGCACAAGAGTTATAACTGATTGCAACAACTTGGCCCTTTTGTCAGTGGGGACTCCACCTTGTGGGTAAGATACACCCTACCTCTTCTAATAGACACAAATTAATCATCACTACCACTGAGTACTTCACAAAGTAGATTGAAGTTGTTACTCTCACACATGTCACTGATAAATAAATAGCCACATTCATCCTGAATCACATTATATGTCAATACAATATTCCTCTCCATCATAAAAAATAATAGACATCCCTTCAATTTTTTGGATTATAATCAACCATGTCCAAATGATGAAGAAAATAAATGGCATACTTCTTTTTTATGTGTGAAGATCCCCTCAGTAAGATAAAAGAAGTGTATAAGCCCAAAATTTGTCAAGTTGAATTCATACATCAAAGAGTGTCATGTATCCTAAAGTATGGATGAGGAGATACTAATGAGAACCAAATCATCATTTCATAATTGGTATCAAAAGGTAATCTCAATGTTATTGAATACACACAATGTGATTAAAGTGACAATGTTTTAAACTATATGCAAGTAGAAAATAATCAATATTCTCATACCAAGCTTGAGGGGCTTGTTTAACACCATCAAAAGAACCTCATAGACTATAAACAAGAGAAGAATCCTACATAGATTTTATAGGTTGATCCATGTAGATCTTGTGATCACCATGCAAGAAGTCATTATTCATGTCCATTTGGAAAATGGACCATCCATGAGATATAGAAAGAGGAATACAAGGTAAAATGAATCCATCTTGGTTTTAGGGTCAAATGTCTTGGAGAATTCAATACCCTGATACCATTAGCAAAAAGATGTGTCTTATACAATTCAATATAACCATAAATTACATACTTGTTTCAATACATCCACTTGTACTTAACCATCTTTCTTCCTTGAGGAATTGAAACCTATATATGGTGAAAATGGAAACTGTAGACATCTAAAAATGGTCAACGCTTGCGGAGTCATACTTTAACATTTGCACATTGCCTTATTTTAGGGTTTTTGTGTTGCATTAACATTTCTTCTATTTTGCGCACTTGTTCTTTATCATTTGTGAGCATCGAGTCCTTCTTCTACATTCTTCATTTATCTCGCTTTCGAATTTGGTCTTCTAGATAGCAATCTTCAGTCATGATTTTGGTCGATCTTACCCTATCGCATCAATGTGTGTGTTCATTTGTCATCATTTTTGACATCATCAATCCTAATCAATGATAGAATTAGGGTTTTTTCCTCTTTTCAATCTCGGCATATTGCGATCGATTTGTCAATGATCATTGTCATTTTCAATCTCGTCATTTTGCGATCGATTTCTCATCGATCGTTGTCATTTTTCAATCTTGTCATTTTTCGATCGATTTCTCATCAATCGTTGTCATTTTCAATCTTGTTGTTTTGCGATTGATTTGTCATCGATCATTGTCATTTTCAATCTTGTCATTTTGCGATCGATTTGTCATCGATCGTCATCCTTCTCAATCATGTCAATTTGGAACAATTAGTCATTGTTCCTCATCAATTGGCGCATTTATCAATCAAATCATTTATCAGCATTGGTCCTTTTGATAATCAGAATCATGATCGAATCGACATCAATTATCTTTTGTCAAGACCTAATTGTCGTCCTTGCATTTCTAATTCATCTTCTAAGGTTTTATGATTTATTCATAAAATCTTGTTGGTCATTTTCCCTCTAGGTTAAATAATTTATTTATTTATCCTGAGTCTTCTTGTCACAATTAAATATTTATTTAATTGGCTAACTAATTCTTCTCTCTTTTTGTGAATTAATTAATGAATGAAAAATTATTAATTAATTTACCTAATTTTCCAATTTACTAATTTCTCCTAATTCCTAATTTTCTAATTTTCATCAATTTTCTCCTATATTTCCCCTAATTTCATGGGAATGACATAGCAATCATTGTCAATTTTGTCATAATTTGTCAATCAATCAATTTTGCATAGCAACTTTGTCAATTTTGTCATAATTTGTCAATCAATCAATCTTGCATAGAAAGTGTCAATTTTGTCATAATTTGTCATATTTGTCATTCTTGATTTGAAATTTCCTTTCAAATCTCTTCATGCTAATCTTGTCTTTTCTCCAATTTATCTATAAATTGGATGAATTTCTTCAATCATGCTTCTATTATCCTTATGCTATCTTGTCAATCTTGCTTTCATCTCATGCTTATGCACTTGTAGGTGAGATCCACAAACAAAGCAATTTGAAGGAGAAAGAAGGACAATGGAGAATCATGAAGGAGATATCTACATTTGGTTTGCTTTAATTTCATTTTGAATATCTTGTTTTCATATCTCTATTGAATGTTTTTTAGGATTTGTCATTGCAATTTAGTTTTTGTGATTGAACTAGTCTAATTTGTCATTTGCTTTGATGATTTCCGAATTCCTATCTACAAAAACAACAATATTGAAAGACTAAATGAATTCAACCACAAAACCCTAGCCTAACAACAACAAAGATCCACCATAACATATGAAGATTACCTAAGACAATGCAAATCAAATGAAATCACAAAGATTATACCATCACATGTCCAATAGGGTTTGGATCTCCATTCTTCCTATCTCCATTGATCTTGCTTGATATGTTTGCTCTCAGATTTTATGTGTGCACAAGAGCTCAACAAAGAACAGAAATGTGGTTGCAAGTAGGATCACATATGAAAGTTCAAAGGCATAGTATAGTTGAGTAATCATCGGGGTACATAGGGTTGATAATAAAGAAAGAATCTCCTTATATAGAAGACACCATATGAAATGGAGGGATAAGATTGAGAGGTGTAAAAGATAAATGATCGGCTATGATTAGAGGGTAGGTAAAAGAAATAATAAAATAATGAGAGGGTAGGTAGTGTAGGAATTAAGAGATGAATGACATGTGTCATGAGTATAAAAGGTTAATAAATTAATTAAATAAATAAAGATTTATTTAATTAATAGAAGAAGTGGGATAATTAAATAAATAAAATATTTATTTAATTTAGGAAATGGGTAATTTAAATAAATAAAACTATTTATTTAAATAAGAAATAAGGCTAGAAGAGGATAAATGAATTAATTAAATAAATAAAGATTTATTTAATTAATAGAAGAATTAAGATAAAGTAATTAAATAAATAAAGATATTTATTTAATTAGACATGACAATTTTAGGTGTCTACATTTTGCCCCTCTTTGAGACAATGCAGCTTGTCGTATTGTTTCAAAGAAGATAATATGAACTGATACAAAGTTGCCCCAAGATGGGAATTATATGCCCCTCGAGAGATTGGCTGAAAATGTCTGGAAAGATAGCAGACAATCTCTCGATAAGAAAGAAAGGCTAGAATGGATTGACTGGATAAAGTGACAGAGTCACAAGATAAAGAAGACTGACTCGGGAAATAAGGGCTAGGGCTAGGGCTAGGGCAGTCTATAAAATAGACCACGAGGGGAATACATCCTCATTGTCATCCACACATCCAATAGATCAGAGTGCAGAGAGATAATAGAGTAGCAGGAGTCAACAAAGATGGCATTGGTTCATAGATTTGATCGCGTTCGCCAATTTCAGAGGCAAGTAGATGCAGGAGAGTTGGTGAGTACCACAAAACCTCCTTGTACTTTGTCACAATAAATGTTGTCATTAATGCACGTTAGGTAGAGAAATAAATGCGTGTTTGGGTATGTCAAACATGTTCATAAAACATTGAGGCACGTTTGTGCTGGTACCAGGCACGTCTAGGTTAGCTAGGCGCATCTATGTTTATTCCAGGTGCGTCTATGAATGAAAAACTGTCTATGCCAAATGCGAGCACATTTGCATTGTGCAGGCGCATTTGTGCTGTGTGGGCACATCTGTGCAGAGAAGGCACATCTATACAGAGCATAGGCACGTCTATGTATTTTAGGCACGTCTGTGCAGAGCATAGGCACGTCTATGTATTTCAGGTGCGTCTGTGCAGAGCAGGAGCGTTTATGCAATATGTAAGCACATTTATGTCATGAAGGCGCGTTTGTGTCTTCAAGGTCAAATTGGTAGTTATGTGATGAACATACATTATCGATTGGATAAGCTACTGAGAGGATACACTCAAGCAAGTCCTCTAGGGAAGACTAGAATAGCAGATAGGGCTAGGATTTGACAGTTCTGTGATAGAACATACGTTGCCAATTAGGAAACTACTCAAGAGGATATACTCAAGCAGAGGCCCTAGGATATGATAGATCGAGGCACTTTGTGATAAACAGTGAGTACCAAGACATAGTACTTTGTGATGAACAGGGAGTACTAATATGAGCAGCACTTTGTGATGAACATGGAGTGCAAATATGAGCAGCACTTTGTGATGAACAAGGAGTGCAAAATATGTAGTACTTTGTGATGAACAGGGAGCATCACTAGGATCAATCACAACACTTTGTGATGAATAGTGAGTGCCACTAGGATAGAAGCAACACTTTGTGATGAATAGTGAGTGTCACTAGGATAGAGTATCATAAGCACTTAAGATAAAAAGCAGCATTTTGTGATGAACAGGGAATGCCACTATTACTGACATGATTGGTTTACTTGACTGCAGGAGTATCTACCTATGCTGGAGTCATGGGAGAGATTCCCATCGACTCAGAGGTTACGACCAGAGCTAACATTTGAGGACAGAGTTGCAATTAAGGTTATGGGTCTGCGATTCATTTTGTATGTGCCTAAGTTTCGGGCGAACATGGGATTGCTGACTGCACTTGCTGAGAGATGGCACTCTGAGATATGCACGTTCCATTTATCGATGGGTGAGATGATAGTCACCTTGGAGGATGTGTATAGGATTTTGAGGATATTGATCGATGAGGAGTTGATACCCTATGATCGAGATGGAGATAGGGATGCTCTGAGATGAGTGTTTCAGGATCCAGGACTAGAGATGAGGGATGGACATGTGGTGTGGGATACCATGACACAGACCAGATTGGCACTACTAGCGGTACTAGGAGGAGTGATCAGTGGGTTCCTGTGTCTGGATAGGGCGACATGAGGGTTGGCTATGGGCTGGGGGAGTACATTGGAGACACTAGTGACACAGTATACTAGATATGCCTAGGGACCATGCGTGCTGGCGCACTTGTATTATGAGCTCCATCAGTTTGTATACCATGGATCCATAGGATTGGGCTGCAGAGTGACATTATTACAGGTATGGGCTTATGAGCATCTGTCGGTGACCTGACTAATTCATTTCAGAGGCAGGGGCCATGGGCATAGTTTTGTTCATTTATATGATATGATTACCTCGCAATCATGGATCAGGAGACTAGAGCATTGTCGCAGGGTCATCGATGAGATTGGCATTATGTTATGGAGACCATATCGAAAGTACGAGGAGTGGGAGGATGACACAATGGAGCTGCCATATACATTCAGGAGCAGGTATCTGATTGGGTGGACACCCTATGTGCTAGAGAGGCAGTTGGTGGATAGGGTATGCAGGCAGTTCGGTAGGATTCAATGGATGCCACAGGGTTTCGGGATGTATGCTCGGATAGTGAGAGATCAGGCACACTTCAGGACATTATTGTCATATGATCAGGTAGTGATGTAGCTGGTAGAGATGGTAACCATGCCTTGGGATATGTGGCTAGATATAGAGGATGCAGGGATGGATGCAGAGTATACTACATATTTGGCTGAGCATCCATTTCCTCGACTGATAGATCTAGGGGAGCAGATAGATGGAGATGGTGGGGGGAATGAGGATGATGATGGAGATGGTGGGGGTAGAGGCTGACAGAGGAGGTGGGGGATGATAGGAGAGAGGAGAGTGACTCCATGGAGAGAGGGTGGAGAGGAGGAGGATGAGCTACTAGAGTTGAGGGAGATCTACCAAGGACAGGCAGATGAGATCTAGGATCTAGAGAGGGAGACAGCTAGGCTTAGAAGACAGCTGAGGGACACAAAGCGGGAGTGGGATCAGGCCATTCAGCACTATATAGAGGCTGAGATGAAACTGAGGGTAGGGAGGCAGGTAGTAGAGGACACAAGAGCTGGTTATGCTTATGTTCTCTAAGTCGGGGAGGAGAGAGGCTACTGGAGAGACTTATACTATGGAGTCATGCCACCAGAGCAGCAGGCTAGGAGCTTCCGTAGACCATCGCGGACAACAACGACCACTGGAGAGAGGGACAGGAGATAGGCATCCAATGGTGGGGTTATGGGTCCTCCACCACCACTAGATAGAAGGGGTAGGGGAGATGATCCTGGGGTGGGTTCTTCTAGGGCTCAGACTCCATTGAGGCCAAGTGGCTCCAAGGGAGGGAGTTCATCATAGCCTTAGAGGGCTCCCTATGTATCAGTTTTGTACCATTTTGTATGATGATGTAGACACCTTCGGGTGATTGTAGCCATATGATTTTGACATCATTGTATCATGACACTTATGATTATATATTTGAGATGATTCATCTTTGCGGCAGCTATATGCATGTGTACTTATGTGATGCTTCTATATGTCTTATGATGTATGTTTCTATGTGATGCTTATGATATGGATGCAAATATGTATATAATGAAATGCAATATTTTTTTATCTTTTATGTTTTTAATATGTTATGCATATGCAAATGTGAATGTATGAAATGCGGATGAATATGATAATCCAAATGACTATATACATGATGAGAATGTAAAATGTGCTAACATGTGTTGTGTGCAGGATGTGATGCAATTGTGATATCTATATGTATGGATGAAATGCTTATATGTGGTAATGCAGGTGCATCTACATGAAATACAAATGTTTTTGGCGTGTCATTATACTCAGTCATGTGATAGTAGGCTACACAGACTCAAGAAGGATGATGGAGGTCAATCAAGAAAAGTGGGATGGAAGATAGAAGATATGAAAGTGAAAGAGCTTCTTGTGCGTTATCATCATTGAGCTTTATTATGGCAAGTAGGTTATGACAATCGAGGCATATGTTCGACCCAGAAAGTCATTGTATCTGTTTGCATGGAGATAAGATAGTCACAAATAAGGAATGCCCTAGTTCACACTAGACTCTCAGTGTCCTCATATCCTTGGACAAGTCATAGCATTACTAAGAGACAATCCCCAAACAACAAAAGAAAAATAGATGACGATACCCCATCCTCGCCTTTCTAGTCAAAGACATCCTAGAGATAAAATCTCTAGTCAAAGACATCCTGGAAAATCTAAAAGACATGTCACCAGAAAGAAAAAATCAAAAGAAAACCAAGACTCGACACCAACATCCATTGTAGTCCTCAAGTTTAGTGTCTCTTGTCACTTGTATAAGTCTTATTTGATTGTGGTCAGAATGTTTACTTTCACAAAAGGATAGATCGCACTAAACCATATGTTGTCTGAGTCTGTTGAAATATTTGATTTGTTGAAGCTCATTGTAGCTATTGTGTCTCATCTGAAACTGATTGAATCCATGCAACTGATACTTTATTATGGGGAAGATGAAACTTTATTGCAGATTGGCGATGCAAGTGTTTCTTTATTGCGGATTGGTGATGCAAGTGTTGCTTTATTGCGGATTGTGTGCAGATAGACTGAAGGAAACTAGAAGAAACTATACTCCTCGAAACGTGTGATGCTCTTAGTTCCACACCCATCACTAGACATAGGATTTTCCTTAGCCACAGATAGGAGCTGATTTATTATGGATTGAAAGGGGTTGTGAGTGTGTGCAAAGTGAAAGATGAGATTGAATCTTTAAGGAGGGAGGAGCAATGTCTCTACGCATGGCATTGGTGATCCATTTTTCACCATGGTACTTGCCCAGGGCACCACCAAAGTGGTTTTTCACCATTGGATGAAATGTTTTTTTTTTTTGTTTTTCCATTTTATTTTTTTTGTGTCACAAGGCGCCTGTTTGCCAGGTTTTCACCAGGTAACGATTTTTTTATTTTCATGATTTTTTATATTTTTCTGAATTTTTGAATTAGGATACTCTAAAGAGCTATGTGTAAAACTTGTGAAGGTGCATGTTTTTGATAGGATCCTCCAAAGGTTCACCCTCTATGGTTGAGAGTTGATATGCACTAGATCCATATGTTGTTGTGATGATGTAAGGACCAAGCCAATTTGGTCCGAATTTTCACTTCTTCTCTTTGTCTTGCTAATTTTTAGGATTTGTTTTGAGAACCAAGTCACCAACCTCAAATGTGTGAGGCTTGACTTTATGATTGTAGTTGTGACTCATTCGTTGTTGATAAGCCTTGAGATGATTAAAAGCAGTTTGTCTTCATTCATCCAATAGTTCAAATTCTTGTAAGTGAGAGACCCTATAGTCTTCATCATTGATAATGTTTTTCAAAGATACTCATAAAGAGGGTAAGTCGACCTCAATAGACAAGATAGCTTCAGTGCCATAAACAAGTGAATAGGGTGTAGCTCCTGTAGGTGTGCAGACACTTGTGTGGTAAGCCCAAAGTGTCGGATTAAGTTGGATATGCCAATTGCGGCCAGCGTCATCGACTATCTTTTTTAGGATTTTAAGGATTGTTTTATTAGATGCCTCAACTTGACCATTACCTTGGGGACAAAAAGGTGTGGAGAAATGATGGGTAATATGGAAGCAGTCACAGAGTTCACGAACATCCTGATTTTTGAAGGGACGCCCATTATTGGTAATGATGGAAACAGGAATAGCATATTGACAAATGATATAGTTGAGAATAAATGTAGCAATTTGTTTTCCAGTGACTTGTGTAAGAGGCACTACTTTGATCCATTTTGTGAAATACTCTATGGCAGTGATGATGAATTTATGACTATTTGAGGAATGAGGGTGAATCTTGCCTATGAGATCGAGACCCCATTGGCAAAAGGGCCAAGGAGTCACAATTGGTTGAAGTTCTTATGCTAGCGCATGAATGAGGTCTCTATGAATTTGACACTTCTTACATTTATTGACAAACTGATAAGAGTCTTTTTCCATATTAGGCCAGTAATATCCAGTCTTGATGAGTTTCTTGGCTAAGGTAGGACCACTAGAATGTGGACCACATATCCCTTCATGAACTTCACGTAATGCAATCTAAGCTTCATCTCTTTCTAAACATCTAAGAAGAGTGCCATCTAGACCTCGACGGTATAGGATATCAACTAAAATGACGTATCAAGAAGATTGGCAAATGAAAGTGTGATGTTGGTTATTGGATAAGTTAGAAGGAAGGGTATTGTCACGAAGGTATGTGAAAATGGGACCATATAAGTGGGGCTCAAGACCAATGATACATATCATCTTAGTAGGAGTGATCTCATATGAGGGAACCAAAAGGTTATCCACCAAGAACTCATAGCGGGTCTCATTTTGTGGCATCCGCGGCTCGATTCTGCTCTCTTGATATCTGCTCAAAGTCTAACTTCATGAAATTTTGTTTCAAGTCATCCACCATTCTTTTGTAAGGCATTAATTTCTCATCCTTTGTTTGGTAGTCATGAGTTGCTTGATGAATTACGAGTTGAAAGTCCCCAAAAACATGAAGTGCTTGGATCTTCCACTGAACTGCAATCCATAATCTAGTTGTTAATGCCTCATACTCTGCTATATTATTAGTGAAAGGAAATGATAATCGATATGATTTTAGTATAGAATCCCCTTGAGGAGTTATGAAGAGGATACTAGCTCCTACCCCATGCTATGTGTATGAGCTGTCAAAGTATAGCTGCCAGAGCTTTGCATGTGCTACTATCAAGATGGACTCATCTAGAAATTCTGAAGTTAGAGGAACATCATCTATCATGGGAGCATATGCTAACTAATTTGCTATAGCTTGTCCTTTTATTACTTTTCTATCCACATACTCAATGTCGAATTCACTTAGGAGCATCACCCATTTGGCTAGTCACCCAGTAAGCGTTGCTTTATTGAGAAGGTATTTCAATGGATCAATCTTGGCAACCAACTTAGTTTTATGAGTTCACATGTAATGTCATAATTTTTGTGAAGCAAAGACCATGGTGAGACATGCATGTTCAATTGGTGTGTAGTTTATCTCATATCCCACTAATGTGTGACTGATGTAGTAGACTGCCTTTTCTTTGCCCTCAACAACCTGTTGTGCTAAGAGTGCCCCCAGTACTATTGAAGTAGCTGATATGTATAGTAATAGAGGTTGATCTGGAACTGGTGGCATCAAAACTAGCAGATTCAGAAGATAATCTTTGAGTATCTGGAAATCATGTTGACAGTTATCATCCCATTTGAATTTGATGTTTTTATGTAGCAAGTGCTGAAAAGGATTACATTTATCTGCAAGTTGTGCTATGAATCTTTGTATGGACTGGAGTCTCCCTTGCAAAGATCAAAGTTGACTGATGTTTCGTGGTGGTTGCATCTCTAAGATGGCCTTGACTTTTGCTAGATCGGCTTTGATTCCTCTTTTTGATACAATGAATCCCAGGAGCTTCTCGAAGGTTACTCCAAAGACACATTTCTTGGGGTTTAATCTTACTTTGTATTTTTCCAACCAATCAAGGATGACTGAAAGTATATCCAAATGTGTATCTCTATCTATTGATTTTCCCAAGAGGTTGTCAACATAATCTTCCATAGTAAAGTGCATGAGATCATGAAAGGTAGTAGTCATGGCTTTTGATATGTAGCGCCTGCATTTTTTAGCCCAAAGGGCATGACATTCCAATAGAAAGTTCCTCAAGGACAAGTGAATGTTGTTTTGTGCTGATCCTCAGATGTGATTTTTATTTGATTATAACCAGAGAATCCATCCATCAAAGATAACATTGCATGACCTATTGTGAGATCTACAATCAAATCTATGTTTGGTAATGGGAAGTCACCCTTAGGGAAAGCTTTGTTTATGTCTCTAAAGTTTGTACATATTCTGATGCTATGATCTAGTTTACTGACAGGCACTAAGTTGGAGATCCATTCAGGATAATCAATTGGGTGTATGAATCCGACATCCAATAATTTTTCAAGCTCTGCCTTGACTAATAATGCCACTTGTGGATGCATCTTTCTTAATTTTTGTTTCACTGGTTTTGCCCCCGGTTTAACTATCAAATGATGCATTACCAAATATGGATCCAATCCAGGCATATCAATGTATGACCATGCAAAATTGATTTGTCGCTCTGTGAAGAAACTTATGAATTTTGATCTTTTTGTCTCTGTCGGGGATTGAGCCAGGAATATGTTATGTGGACTATCTTCTGTACCAATGTTTGTTTTGATGGTTTCCTCTACCAACATAGATGATTTTTCTTCATAGGATGCTGGGAGAATGTCGAGCCTTTCATCCTTGGGTGCCTCAAAGAGGTTTTTGCCCTTAGATATGTCCTTTCTTTTTACTTTTTTGGGGTCAGACAGTGCCACAAGGTGGTTTTCACCATAAGACCCTTGATTTGTTTTTATTTTTATATTTTTGCGACTGGAAGGCCCAACACCCTCACCAAAATATGCCACGTTGTTGAGTTCTATAGTGTATCCTGCTTTATGGTTCCCAGGGGGAAGATCATCTCGTATGCCTAGATAATAAATAAACGCTTCATCATTTTGGAATGTGTCAAACTGTGCAGGTCCTTCATGGTCCTAGTCAATAAGTTGGTGGGGAACAAGGGGAAGGCCTTTGATGTCTTCAAAGTTAGTGGGGCTAAGAGTGAAAATATAGTTATACTCAGGTATGTCAAGGTAATGATCGAGGTCATCATTGGTACTCTCCTCATCTATCTCAATAGTGAACGAACCCAAATTGTCATCACTAGTAACACATTCCAGGACAGGTGTCCTCATTCTATGTGATTTTGACCTAGAACCTAGAGGTAAGGACTGTGTGGGATCCTCACGAGTTGTTTCTTGACCAACTTTGAATTTTCTATAAAATTCCTCTTCTTCTGTGGGTTCATCTAGTTCTTTGAATGTCTCGATGAGTGAATAGTCACTGGACGATTTGTCTGAATCCCATTCCCATTCATTAGAGTCTATGGAATAGAGATTCTCTTGTTGAATTCTAGCAACTTTGATTTGTAATGCTTCTCCTATCTTTTGATTGTTTACCTTGGAAGTCATGAAACCAAGTCCTTTAGAGCGTTCTTTTTTGAATGTCAATTAAGGTTGTAAAGGTTCAATGATGCCTTCCTTTCTTAAGCCAAGAGGACTTTTGCCATCATACCCAAATTTTTGTAGGATCTTGAACCCTTTGCCATAATTTTCACATGGTAGGCTGATGTGATCTTGTGTATCCTTTTTCAGGGTCTTTGTAAAGCATTTTGTATAAGTCTTCTTCTTCCAGTTCACCCCATCTTTGAAAGATAGTAGGGTCCCATTTGAGTATAATGATAGATACCTTCTTATTAGGATGTGGTCTTCCATATTCTTTTGGTGAACTCATAACTTGTTGTAAACTCATGGTTTGATTCAAGGTATATTCACCCATACCCTTGTCCTAAAATTTCCCTTTAAGTTCACCTTGTTTTAATGTCAAAGGTTTTAATGATTCAGGATCAATGTATGCAGAAGAAGGGACAACTTCCCTATTACTTGGAATGATCATCTCAAATTTTGGTCTCAACTTATTGTAGTATATGAATGGATTAGGATCACCATTAACTGTTATTTCAACTCCATTGTGAGGAAAATTAATGCATTGGTGATATGTAGATGGGACTGCCCTCATTTCATGAATCCAAGGACGTCCAAGTAATATATTGTATGTGAGATCTAGGTCTAGGACTTGACAAACCACATCCTTTGTAACTGGCCCAACTCTGAGGGGCAAGGTGACTGTGCCTATGGATGAATTCTCTTCATCATCATATGCCTTGATGGTAATTTTGTTTGTAGAATTCACAACTTTATTAGAATATCCCAATTGTTTAATAGTTCTCAATGTACAAATGTTCAGACCTGCTCCTCCATTTATCAAGACTCATTTTATTCGATGTTTGTGTATGAAGGCTTCAATGTGTAATAGTGCATTATGTGTCTGACTTATAGAGGTGTCATCGGCTTTTGTGAATGTAAGGGAGTGTGGAATGGAAAGGTATCCCACCATGGCTTGAAACTAGTCTACGTTCATATCAGTAGGAACAACAATGTCTCTCAAGATTTTGTCAAGAATAGCTTTATGTGCGAGGGATATGCGTAAGAGCTCAAGGATTGAGATAAGCACAGGTGTCTTCCCTAACTATTCTACAAGGTCAAAATTAGGTTTGGTTGATGAGGAAGCAGTGTTTTTAGTTGGAGCACCTTGAAAAGTGAATTTACCTCGATGGGTTGTGACATTACATTCAGAGGTAGGTTTAGAAGAATATCCAATGCCTTTTAGGATAATCTTGGGTCTTTGGGTGGAATTCTCAAGCGTTTTTTCCTTGATAATAATAATAGAGACATAATTATCCATCAAAATGTGATTGACCATTGAATCATAGTTATAAGATGCTCTGGTATAGTTGGTTTGGTCATCTATGGCTTTAGTTTTTCCCTTGTCATGTTTTGGGAATGGTTCCTTAAACATCTCATGTTCTTGATTGGATGAGTGTCCTTCAATCTCAATATCAACTCTGTCAATAAGATCTTGTATGATGTTCTTCAGTCGATGACAATTACCTATTTTATGACCTTTTCTCTTATGAAATTCACAATATTATCATCATTCCACCAATTTGGTTTGACCTTTGGCTCATATGGAGGAAAATCTGGAATTGTGATTATCTTGTTTGCCACTAGCTTTTTGAAAACGGACTCAAGTGGTTCTCCCAATGGAGTGTACTTCCTTTGTGACTTGGAAGTTGTTTGAGTATTCACTTGATTGTTTGTAGAGCTTGATCTAGAAAAAACAATTTTGGGTCGCACTATATTGGCATCAACAACACCATCATTGACTGTGTTCTTGCTTTTATTCCAAAATCTTGGCTTATCTTTTCCTTTAAAGTCATCTTTGTTTTCCTTGAATATTTTAATGACTCCTTGCTCAATTAGGACCTTCTTTGTCACTAAGCCTTTTTCAATGACTTCCTTGAAGGTGGATAAACAAGCTTTTCTTAGGTCATAACCAATGTCTTTGTCAACATTCTGGGTAAACATCTCTACCATTTATTTTTGTAGAATTTCACAAGAGCATCTATTGGCTAAATTCCTCCATCTTTGTAAGAATGATGAAAAATTCTCTCCATCCCTTTGCTTGGTGTTGCACAAAGTAGTGACTGATATGTCTGTCTCTATGTTGTATGAAAAATGTTGGATAAATGCCTCTGCTAAGTAACCGCATGACTTAATACCAGGTGGAAGTTGGGAGAACCATTCCATAGCTTGATCACCTAAGCTCTGTGGGAATAATCTCATCAAATATGTCTCTTCTGCTGCTACCTCAGTGCAAGCTATGAAAAAATATCTTATATGTGCCTTAGGATCCCCTTTTCCTCTGTACTTATCAAACTTAGGCATCACGAAATGTGTAGGAAATGGAGGCATTGGAATGCTTTTGTCAAATGGATAGAGACATATGTCTCTCATTGTGTATGTTGGCTTCAGTGTATTTATGTCCTCCATTTTCTTTTGCAAGTCCTTAATTTGTTGTTCCAAATTATTCATAGGCGAAGACCGACTTCTTGGACCATACCCCATGCCTGAATCACCGGGTGGAGGAGGAGCATGTTGTATATATGGATGATATTGATCATACACATGTTCATATGGAGGAGGTCTATAATGATGATGCGTATATGGAACACTTGGTATAGAGTCATGATGAGGAATAGAATATTTGTTTTGTCCATGTATACCATACTCTATAGGCATGTCATGAGTTTGTTCTAATCTGTTGCCCCCAAATTTGATGCGGGGTTTCCTTGTGTCCAAATTTTGAACATGTCTTTGGATATCCAATTACTTTTGTGGCTGGTCCTTATCATGGGCATGTGATTGAGCATATTTTTCTACATAAGACTTCCATGATGGTCTGCGAAGATGAGTGTCATATGCTTGACCATGTGTGTATGGGACCTCAGGTTTTTGAAACAAAGATGATGGTGATTCAGGCACCATATGTGGTCCTCTAGTGCCTCCACTATTAGGCCTCCTTTGATCCATGTTGGAGTGAGGTTGTTGCAAAGGTCGATTTTCCATTATTTGAGACATGTCAAAATCATGAGGGATCTTGGCTCCACTTTGTACCATCACTTGTAAGAAATATTATCTATCTCTCCTCATTATTTCCTCAACCAATCGATTGAAATGGGGATCCATTATGGTGTCTTCCACTTCTGTTGAATGTACAAAAAAGTTGTCAATATTTTCATTGTGTGTATCATTGTTGTTTGTAGTGTCCATGTGCCCAACATTTGGAATGTTTCTATAAGCATCCATGTCAGGTAATGTAGTATGATCAAAATTGAAAAAGATATCATTGTCATACTCATAAGAACTCATGTTTGCAGACTCTTCAGCCTCTTTAGTTTCTCTCCTAGATTTTTGGGAACAGGTTTCAACCATGAACTAGGTATTGACCAAGATGTTTGAGACTAGATGAAAGATGGAAAGAGTATGGAAGACCAAGAGTTGGATGGAATGTAAATGAATCTGAAATGTACTTGCAATGTCCAAAGTGTAATACCAAGTATGTATGTAGTAGAGTAGGTGTGACTTCCAAATAGATGATAGTTTCTCTTGATGAGGTAAGTTGATCTTGACTCTAAGTAAGACCAAATGAGACCCAAAGGTGATAGACCTGGATGAGGGATCACTTAGCAAAATGTTGTTTTATGTAATGTGTTCACAAAGTATGATGAGGACAACCAAGTGACCTTTTGACTCAAGTTTAGACAAATGTGAATGTAATGTAAGGTGTAAAGCAATGATGGACTTTGTGAGACCTAAAGACAGCTTGAATTCTAGATGAAAACCTAAAGAGATAGCTTAGGATGATCAAGAATTCTGAAACTGATTGCTCTTGTTTGCTGGACTGTAAAAGTTTTTCAATTCTGAACATAGACGTGTCTGTATACTTCACAGATGCGCTTAAATGACATAGATGCTATTCTGTCTGACACAAACACACTTAAATGACATAGACGTGGTTCTGTTAGACATAGATGCATTTTTGAGATGTTGTAAGTGCAATGTTGCTCAAAGGACACAGATGTGTTTCTGCCCTTCACAAACACGGTTATATGACACAGACGTAGTTCTGTCAGACATAGACATGTTTCTGGAAATTGAGTGTGACTTTTCCAATCTATGAAGTTGTTTTGTTGTGACCAAATCTAAATGTTTGACTATTTTTCATGACAAGAGGACACAGTGTTGATGAAGAATCAATGTTTGCAAGTGTTTAGACTCAAAATGACTCAAAAGAAAAGTGTGTTGTTTGATGTAAAATTGTTTTGCATACACTTGAAGACACAAAAGACACAATGTTTTGATGTTTGGTTTTGAATGTTTGATTGTTTAAAATAAGTCAAGCACAATTCTTATGGCTGGCCAGGACAATAGTTGTGGATCCCAAATGGGGTTTCCCCCGAGGCTATGCTATTCAGAGCGGATACTTAGATGCTTGACCCCACTGGCTCCACCCTCGGCTCTCACTTCTTGGGGCAGCCAAGCATCAGTCCCCATGAAAACTCTCTATGGTGAACTTTGTATCTCTACTAAGAACCGTATGTGTGTGGATCGCTCCAGAGGTCCGACCTCCTGACCCAACAACTAGAAGTATTTTGGCTTCTAAAACAAAAAGGTACTAGTAAGGGCATCCACTTGTGTGGCCATACATGCAACACGTTCAGCTCTATAAATACAGAAGACTCCCAGTTGGTAGGGGTTACACCCTACAACTGATCAAATAAATTTGATCAAACGGGTTTATGGGGAGACATAGTGTCGGTATGAACTAATTAGTACACGTTATCCATAGTTTTCACCATGAATACAGTTGTTTATAGTGGTTCAGAAGAGGTGGGTTTTCCTCTCTACCACTTGGGTCATTCTCTCCTCACTAGTAGTCCTAATGACCACACGAGGAGACAGGCCCTCTAAAGATTAAACAAAAAGAGCCTATTGCCCAAGACACAAAAGACACTGGTTCAATTTTAGTGCACCAATTGAAGTGTTTGCTAATCTATGAAAACAAGGCACACAATAAAGATCAAAAACCCTTGCCAAAATTCTACAGCAAATATTTGTTAGTAGTTTTGCAATAATACCCCTTCTGCAAGCACACAAGTTAGGTAAATTTTAGATCCAAAAGACTTTGTGAAAATAGGGGCCTTCAACAAAATGATTTCTTTCCTTCTTTTTCTTTCAAGACAAGTTGCACCAATTTCATTAGCTAGATCTGAAGATGTTAGCTCAATATAAACTAGATTTGAAATCCAAATGATGAAAAACCAGATCAAAGAAATTAAAATGCAGCAACTGCATACAGATGCGGTTACCAGAAACATAAACACCTTATAAATTTGTAGATGTGATTAGATCTGACACAGACACGGTTTCTGAACACAAACGTGGTTCTCGAACAAAGATGTGCCTTAAGACTTCACAGACATGACTAGGGGACACAGATGCGTTTCCCAGAATCTGCAACAAAAAAAAATATTGTCGAAGGCACAGACGCGATTCCAGATGTCACAGACGCGGTGGAAAATAAAAAATACGATCCGAAAGTATGCAGACACGAAAATATCAAAATGTTGTCAGAAATGTCAGATATGCAACTTCAAAAACACAAAGTCTGCAACAAAAGATGTTAATTGCAAAAGGGACAAGAGTCCCACTGGGCATGCCAAAATGTATATGGTGAAAATGGAAACAACAATATTGAAAGACTAAATGAATTCAACCACAAAACCCTAGCCTAACAACAACAACGATCCACCATAACATATGAAGATTACCTAAGAAAATGCAAATCAAATGAAATCACAAAGATTATACCATCACATGTCCAATAGGGTTTGGATCTCCATTCTTCCTATCTCCATTGATCTTGCTTGATATGTTTGCTCTCAGATTTTATGTGTGCACAAGAGCTCAACAAAGAACGGAAATGTGGTTCCAAGTAGGATCGCATATGAAAGTTCAAAGGCATAGTGTAGTCGAGTAATCATCAGGGTGCATAGAGTTGATAATGAAGAAAGCATCTCCTTATATAGAAGACACCATATGAAATGGAGGGATAAGATCGAGAGGTGTAAAAGATAAATGGTCGGCTATGATTAGAGGGTAGGTAAAAGAAATAATAAAATAATGAGAGGGTAGGTAGTGTAGGAATTAAGAGATGAATGACATGTGTCATGAGTAGAAAAGGTTAATGAATTAATTAAATAAACAAAGATTTATTTAATTAATAGAAGAAGTGGGATAATTAAATAAATAAAATATTTATTTAATTTAGGAAATGGGTAATTTAAATAAATAAAAGTATTTATTTAAAGAAGAAATAAGGCTAGAAGAGGATAAATGAAAAAATTAAATAAATAAAGATTTCTTTAATTAATAGAAGAATTAAGCTAAAGTAATTAAATAAATAAATATATTTATTTAATTAGACATGACAATTTTATGTGTCTACATTTGCCCCTCTTTGAGACAATGCAGCTTGTCGCATTGTTTCAAAGAAGATAATATGAACTGATACAAGAAGTCATCTCAATGTAATCTCAATGTTATTGAATACACACAATGTGATTAAAGTGACAATGTTTTAAACTATATGCAAGTAGAAAATAATCAATATTCTCATACCAAGCTTGAGGGGCTTGTTTAAGACCATCAAAAGAACCTCATAGACTATAAACAAGAGAAGAATCCTACATAGATTTTATAGGTTGATCCATGTAGATCTTGTGATCACCATGCAAGAAGTCATTCTTCATGTCCATTTGGTAAATGGACCATCCATGAGATATAGAAAGAGGAACTACAAGGTAAAATGAATCCATCTTGGTTTTAGGGTCAAATGTCTTGGAGAATTCAATACCCTGATACCATTAGCAAAAAGATGTGTCTTATACAATTCAATATAACCACAAATTACATACTTGTTGCAATACATCCACTTGCACTTAACCATCTTTCTTCCTTGAGAAATTAAAACCAAATCCTATGTGTGATTCTCTACCAAAAAATACTTGTTAACCATAGTACTATCTCACTCTAGAAGATCAAACTCTAATAGGAGATATACAGACTCAAAAGAATGGTGTTATAAGTATATGAGTAAGTGAAATGAGAATTCATAAGCTTACTGTAGACACTTAAAATGAATATTTGATTAATTTAATCCTATCAACGTAATTAATTAACTTAATTGTGCTATCCTTATTCTTCTCAATGTTAATTAAATCCAATTTAATTAATCCTATCACTATTGTCCAATAATTAATTTATCAAATAAATTAATTATTCCCCTATTCCTCTAAAGTCCCCTCCAATAATTATTTCCTCTAAACCCACTCAGTTGATTAATTCTAATTAATTAGCCTAGTCATGTGATTCCTACAAATAACTTTTTCTAATCTCATTAGCCTAATTAATCCTTCTAGAATCTCTCATAATCATGCTTATCATTATTCCCTCAATTTTTAATTCCCACTCATGTCACATTAAAATTGAGCCTCTCAAAGAAATTAAAATTTCTTTGAATCCCTCAATGCATCCTTATTTTGGAATTTTTAATTCCTCATGTTTGAAATTCAAATTTCTCCCCCCTTTTTCCCAAGGAATTTTATATTCCTGTTTATTTTCCCAAGGAACCCTTGATCCATGCATTCTATCTAAAATCAATCTCCACCCTTAATAATCAAATCAATCTTTTCCCTCCATTGGCCTCATCCAATCTATAAATTGGAGCCTATTCTCCTCACAAATCATCCACTTCTCATGCATTGTCATGCTGCCTATTTCTTCTCTCATCTTCTTCTAATCCTCTCTCAAATCTATCAAATTCATAATCCATCACTCAAATCCAATCCTATCAAATCCATAAATCTATCTTGTTGAGCACAAAGGAGATCAATCCACATCCAAATCAATCAAAGGAGCACATCAAGTGGAGCATCATCAAAGGGCACCTTCACTTCATCAAGCTCAATCTGAAGGAGAAGGTAAAATAGGAAGGTAAAATGATCTCTTGATGTTTTAGCATTTTCATGTTTAATTCATTGTGTTTTTTATCATTTGACCTTCTAATCCATTTTCCCATCTTCACTTACCAACTAAATATCTAGCCTCTTTAATAACACCACAGGTTCTGTTGTTCTCCATTTTGAAAATTTTTGTTCCTTCTCTTGAAAAGTGAAAACTACTGCCTCTATGCTGCAATGGAAAAAAATAATAAAAGTTTGAAATAAAGATAACAATATGAGGTTCCATACCTAGGAAACCTCCTACACTTTACACTTATAAAATCTTGGAAAGGTGAACCCTTTTAGAATATTTTCTCACAAAAATATTTTTAAGTGTTTGCAGAAAACTAGTGTAAATTCCTGCAAATTTTCCTTACTGACTAGTAGAACTAAACTTGAAGGGAAAGTTGATTTTACTTTTAAAAGAGGATCAAAAAATGCAACAGAAACCAACAGATAAACCAGTGCCTTATTTGGGCAACAAAGTCATCTACAATAGACTGCAACCTGACAAGAGAAACTACTACACAAATTACAAATTCTTGATCTATCAACTCTGAATATGCCTGACATATACAGAGTCCTAATCTGCACTAGACTTCATCATCCAATCCATACCAAAAGTACTGATATCAATGATTTTGTTTCAAGTATATTTATATTTTCCTCCTTGAGAAAAAGACTAAAAACAACCTCATTATATGCCTAGCAAATCATTCAAATAAGTGATCTCTGATTACTTAAATGGAATAAACACCATTACCATGACACAGAGACAATACAAGTCTGATTTTAAATTCTCTGGACTGTATCTTTCATTCCTCTGTCAGAAGGTTACAAGTACTTCATAATTGACTCAGAAATTGCTAAGATAAAGGCCCGCATTAATTTTGCCAGAGTTTAGCTACAAAAATTGTTTCCCCTTTTCTAGGTAGCCTTGGTATCCTTTTATAGAAATTAGGATGCAATAAGCTTCGAACCACCTAGAAGAAAATCTTACCCTAACAATCATTTAATGCAAAATTTCCATTGTAGTTGAGGGAGAGATCTAACATTCCTTTTGGGATGCGTACCTCATTAATTCACTGGGCATTCACATGGACAATGGCTGAAAGGGAAGGCTCCTATAACCCAAAATTGGTTACAACTACCGACAGCTTCATAATGACGATGGATCATCTTGTACCAGAGCATTGATGAGTTCATATCACAAAGCAATGCACCATTATGTTCTTTGCATATCTCCTTGTAGATCTCCTGGGTACCTCTCACCAACCTATTTTTATCTTGAAGCAATGTCATATGCAACTTGCATAGCTCTGCCGATATTTCTTTTGAATATTTGAAATTCTTTGGCACCAACGGATCAGGAGGCCTTTTCTTTGAGCATTTTTCCTTTAGTCACCAAGTTGTGAATATTAGCCACCAAGCAACTTTTTGTTGCACCTTGGCAACAACCATTGATCTCCTTTGGATCACCGTTGATCTACTAAACTTGTCGGGACCTTATCTCGCCTCTATCACTTTCTTTTCTGACAAGCCCAACACATGGTATCCCCTGATTAGCTCTAGGGTCCCAATCCTACCACCTCAGCACGACCTGGACTCATGGTCAAAATGAAACCATGACCATCCGATCAACTTTGATCTTCTCTCCTAGCGGGCCCCAGCACTCAGTCACCAAGTTAAGGTAAATAAGCATCGCACGTCTTTCGATCATGGTATAGTGACCACCGTTTGATCAACTCAGTCGACCATTGGATCTTTCTCAACTTGCTCGATCCTTATCTCTTTTTGAGTGGCTCTATTTTATGCCATGGTGTCACCATGTGGCACCCTTTGATTGGCTCCAGAGTTCAAAATTGGGTGCCACTTGTCACGAGGGTATTCATTCCAGGCTCTCCACTCTAACACCTTAGCATGGCCTCCACTAACCGTCAGAATGAACTGCCTGCCTTAACCACTTGCATTAACTGTCGATCATGGTTCACCACTGGAATGGAGCTCTTCTTTGTCATGGGGTCGTGAGGGATATGCCAACTAGCGGTTTCTCATTGCGACCTAGTGAACACCGTTGGATCATCTACAAATCTGCTCGCTCACAAGGTCTTTAGTCTTTTGGGTGTTAGCATTTTATGCTAGCGAGCTGGAGACTGGGTTTAAGTTGTGAGGTCTCAAATTGGTCTTTTCCACTCACCCCTTCTGCTGGGCCCACCATGTGTCAGCCACTAGTTCACCTTTGGATCCAATTGGGCACCACTTGTCGCCACGTCAGTTTAGGCTGGACCCTCCACTAGACCTGGGCCCGCCTTGTCACCTAGTCACGATGGATACTCTAATGAGCAGCTTCCCATCGTGACCTAGCTACCACCGTTGGATCCACCTTGACTTGCCAGCTGGTTATTTTTCCTTTTTGCTATAAAATTTGGTTGCCTTGGGATGCATGCGCATGTGGGGTCCACCGGGTCACTGAGCTAGCTCCTTGTCAAAATCCCTTAAGCTTTGACACTATGAATGTGTGCATCTTTCTATTTAAATACTAAAACACTCCTCCCCACCACCAATGTGGGATAAATGGATTACGCCTGGCCCTTTGCTTGAAAACCCTTTGGGTCCTTTCCCTTGTCACGTGACTCTTGTCATTTGCTTTTGCCTAAAGGTTTCTGAGCCTCTTCAAGAACCACCCAGGGGCACTGGCAATACACCAACCAATTGCATTTACTTGGAATTTTCGCGTGAGGGGAGGATACAAATTGGGTTTTATTTTGTCCTTAAAATGAATCCTAATTGATCTGACCCATTAGGTAGTCCTTTGATAGCAGATGCAAAAATTAGAAATGGGCCTCCCAAATTTATCAAAATTTTATAGGTCCCAATAGTGGCTCTGACTGGGGATGGTTGGATGCAAGACCAACACAAGAATTTAGCAAAACTCTAGAACACAAACCACTCAGGAACAAATGAATTCTCCCAAAATCAAAACAAGGGCTCTTTATTGAAAAACACACAATTGAAAGAAAATATACATACAGCCTACAACTATTGTGCATGGACTGAAACAGATCAAGAGAAGTAATATTTCAGGAATTGTCCATGCACTGGAAATTCTTGTACTTTGCCATTCATTCTTCACAAGAAGTATGAATCCTTTCCATTGATATCACAAACAACTAAAGGGCCTATCCATAGTGATTCAAATTTCTTATGCTTGCCTTTGTCTTGGTCTTTTGTGTTCCACTACAAAACCATGTCATCAATCTGGAACTTTCTTACACTAGTCCTTTTATCAAAAAGGTACTTTGATTGTAATTGAAGTTTCATGTTCCTTTTATGGGCTTTAGTCCTCATTTCCTCCAGCTCTATCAATTGAATCATTCTTTCTTCCATGGGTTCAGACATTCCTAATTCTTCAATCTGCAAAAATTGGTAAACTGGAAGCAAATTATTCATAGGTAATCTGGCCTTCACTCCATAAACTAGCTCAAAAGGCAACGTACCAATGGCCTTTTTTACAGTCACCGTATCATTCCATAAAGCTAACCTGAGCTTTTGATCCCAGGACCTTTTATTTTCCTCTAGGATCTTCTTGATGATATTGAGGAGACTTTTATTACTCGATTATGCCTACTCGTTTCCCTATGGGTGGTAGGGTGAATATTATGACATGATAATCTCATAATTAGCATAGAATTCTGCAAACTCTTCAGACCTAAAGCACATAGTGTTATCCATGACTATTTTAGCTAGCACACCAAACTTTGTCACTATATTATCCATCAAGAAATTAATGACTACCTTACTAGTAGCCTGTTTGGTAGGTATGGCTTCAATCCACTTGGTGAAATAGTCTATAGCCACTAGAATCCATCTATGACCTCTACTTTATTTTTCTATTATCTCTCCAATAAAATCAATGCCCCATTGAACAAAAGGGGCTTCAACAGTAACAAAATTCAAAGGCAAAGCACCAGCATACCTTAATTTAGAAGAGAACCTTTGAAAAGGATCACATTTTTTAACATATTTATGAGCATCCTTGAACAAAGTTGGCCAATAATACCCTTCTTGGATTATCCTACAAGTAGTAGTCTTAGCTGAATAGTGGCCTCCACACGCCTCACTGTGCATCTCTTTCAGAACCTTCCCAGCTTGGAATTCATCCAGGCAAACCAGTAGCATCCCATCAATATTCCTCCAATATAGGTCTCCTTGAATAAGAGCATATTTCTATTATTTTAACTTTAATCTTCTCATCTGGTTGTGTGTCATAGCTTCTGGGCATTAGGCATTCTTCAAGAAATATACCACATCTGAATACCATGGCTGCCTCTCAATACTAGTGACCAAGAATTCCCCAGTTTCAACATTATTAACATCAACAGTAACCAGATTTGATTCAACCATTAATTTTGCAAGGCCTAATCCTCTTACCAGTTTTGTGATTTTGATCTCAAGATCAAAATCTTGTATTCTGCTTATCCATCTGCATCTCTTTCCAGTTACTGCGGACTGGGATAGGATATCATTGACAACTACATGTGGTACATAGGCTACAATTTGGGCATTTACCAGATAAGGGCAAAATACTTTAACAGCCTTGACTAGAGCATACACCTTCTTTTCCATGATTTCATACTTTAACTCAGTAGCTTGTAAAGAGTTTCTATAAAAAGCAATTGGTTGTTCATATCCTTCATCATCCTTTTGAAGCAGAATTGTTGCTATTGTGTGATAAGAAGCAAAAGTAAATAATGAGAAAGGCTCATTGTAATCAGGTGATTTTAGCACCTGTGCTTCCTGAATAACCTTCTTGATTTTGTCAAAAGCCTGTGCATCTTCTTCATCCCAAGAAAATTTTGCATCTTTTTTAAGTAATTTAACAATAGTCTTAACGATTTCAGCAAAGTTAGCTATAAATCTTCTAACAAAATTCACCTTGCCCAAGAAAGACTAAATCCCTTTAACATTCCCTGGATGACGTACATTATTTATGGCTTCAATCCTTTTAGGGTCTATTCTAACCCCTTCCTTAGAGACAATATGCTCTAATATTTTTCCTTCAGTCACTGCAAAATGACATTTTTTCGAGTTCAAGGATACACCAAACTCTAGAGCCTTGCAAAAAACCTTTTCCAGATGACACCAGTGATCATCTACCTTCTTTGAAAAACATGTCAAATCATCCTGGTAAACTACCATTATGATGTTGATAAACTCCTTAAAATCCACATCCATTGCTCTCTGAAAAGTAGCTCCAGCATTCTTCAGGCTGAATGGCATTCTCACATACACACAAGTCCCCCAAGGGGTAGTAAAAGCAGTCTTAAATTACTCAGACTCTTTCACTAGTACCTGATTAGAACCTGAGAACCCATCCATCATAGACAATAGATCACAACCTGTTACCCTTTGGAAAATGGCTTCCATATTTGGGGAAGAATAATTATCCTTTAAAGAGGCAACGTTCAGATTTCTAAAATCTTCACAAATCCTTATATCCCCATTCTTCTTTCTGACAACGACCAAGTTGGATACCCATGAAGAGTGTCTTATAGGTTTTATAATCCCCCCTTCCCTTAACTTGGTCAATTCTTGTTGCATTTTTCTCTCCAAAAGGGGGTTAATAGGTCTTTACTTCTGTCGAAAAGGCTTAGCATCAGCATGCAGAGGAATTTCATGTTGAAATAAATCTTGTCTATATGCCTTTAGGTCCTCATAGGACCAAGCAAAAACATGTTTATACCCTTTTAATAAGTTAATGAGGTTGGTCCTAACATGGGGAGACAGGTTCTTCCCAATATACACCAACTTAGGGGATGCTTTTGTCCCTAATTTCACCTCATCCAATTCCTCCAATTTTGTAGATGATGTTTGGTGTAAGTAACCATCACTATAACTGAACATACCCTCTAGTTCAACTAATCCCCTGGGTATTTCATTTGTCTCTAGCTGCACTATGTCACTTCCAAGAATGGTTTCCTGTCCATCTACTACTTCAACCAATGCATTACAATCAATCTTTTGAACCTCATATTCATCTATGCATTGTACAAATATAAGGATGTCTTCATTATCCTCAAAAACTTACCAATTGTACACATTATCTGGGATGGCTAGTCTATCTTTTGTTTCAATTATTGAAACTCCAGTCAATGTTACATCATCATTATTTAATGCAACATTAGCTAAAAATTCTGCCATAATGTTCTTAGACCTTTCAATCCAATCAATAGAAAATGCATTAAAGTGTTCAATGACATCCCAAATAGCATGCTTATATCTTTTTAACTTGTCATTTTTAGATGCATATCTTGACCTTATCTGAGACACTAAAAGCTCAGAGTCTCCATAAACCCTCAACAATTTGATCCCATGCCTTTTAGAAATTTCTAAGCCTAATAGAAAAGCTTCATACTCAGCTGTGTTGTTTGTACATTAGAATGCTAACAGAAAAGAATACTTGAAGGTAATACCTGATGGGGAAACAAATAGCACTTCTACTCCAAACCCTTCCTTCGAGAAAGCACCATCAAAGTACATATTCCATGGGCCTTTTTGTTGTGATTCCAGCTCATTGACAATAGGATCAGTATTCTTTAACTAAGGTTGAATGGGTTCAATCCTGAAGTTATCAAGATCTACATCAATCATGCAATTAAGCATGTTTGGGTTAATTTTTTCAATAACCACTGGTGCATGCGGTTCTCTATACAATTTTACAAAATTCCCATTCACTGGGATAGTTGCATACGACAAATCTAGCTGAAGATGTCCTCCAACAATAGCAGCCCACTATCTAGATAGCAGCATGCCATAATGTGGCTTGGTGTTTGTAACAATTACATCCATTTTGTAAGTAGCTTCAAGGAAAGCTACTATTTTTACTTCTACATCTCTCATAGTACCTACAATAGGAACTTCTCTATTATCCATAGCATAACACCTCCCATATGAAGTGTGTACAGACAAACCTAGTTCTTTTATAACCCCATAAGGCATCACACTAGCAATTGCACCAGAATCTATCATGCAATTTTTAATTAATCTGTTATTAAACAAACAGTGTGACATAAAAGGGATCTTTTTGAGATGGTTTATGATTGATAGTGGTGCCCACGTAAACTTTTGGGACTCCTTGTTCTTGATCCTTCTCATGTTTTGCTATTCCCCTTTTAGAAAAATCATCTCCATCTGATATACTTGAAATCAAAGAAGAGGCAGCCTCCCTATGTTCTTTTATTTTCAGCAGCTCTATTAAAGGTACTAAAACCTTCATCTGCGTTAAAGCTTGAGTAATATCAAAAACATTGTTAACATTAGACTCAACATGAGCTTTAACCTTTTCTGCCTTCTGGCGACCAATTCTCTTGTCACCAGTGGTTTCTGCTTTACATCCAATTGTATTAGCAATATCAAATTTCACTAAACTACTTGACTGATCACCTTTGGCCTGACTATCTTTGTCAGAACTTTTGTTCTTAGTGGACCTCTTAGAAGAATTTTCTTTAAAAAATAGGGAACCGGGCATACCTTGACTCCTATCAGCTTTGCTGCTCCTCAGATTGTAATTATGCTTGGCTTTAGCTATTGCTACCTTAGTGAGATTCTTCACTTCCTCCTCATAGGTCTCCTCAGATGGACCTCTTGGTCTTCTATTGTGACTTCATTCAGAGTGGGATGCCAATCAATTGTCAATTGCTCCTGGAAATTTGCATTGCCTTTTGAGACATCATATTCACTTGCTTCATCCTCTGAAGACTCACAGTTAGTTTCCATAGTATACTCAAACATATTAACTGCAGGTCCATCCTCACTTCTCATGGATTCATTCAGAGCTTAAGCCATGACACACTGGTAGGGGGAATGTGGCCCATCACATGCCATATACTAAGGGGTACTTTCCACATTATGTATGTTTCCTCCCTTTAGAGGATCAGGGGTATTATGATTTTGTGTGCCCTTTGATTTATCTTGCACTGGTTTGCCATCTTTCCATGCAGTCTTATATGGCATATCATTGTTGGTTTGTCCTGCCAGTTGTAGTGAGGCCTCTCAGGCTTACTTACTTTAGCAGTAAGATCCTTGATAGTAGTCATTAATTTCTCTATCATATCCTCTTCTTTAGAGGACTTGTTTTGTTGTGGCTTTTGTTCCTACCACAATCTTCCATCAGTCCTTCTTCCCACTTTACCTGATGCTTTCCTATTACTCTCTACATTGATTGCAATTCTGAAAGCATCCCTTAAACTGTGTGGGTTTTTATCTCTAAGAATGTAAGCCATTATGGGGTCAAATGCATTATAATAGGTAGTTAGATAGACATTTTCATGTAACCTCGTTACTTGAAAAAGCCTATGCATTTCCTTTTGAAATCTTGCATTAAAATCTATGATAGCTTCATTATTAGATTTCATGATGTTATTAAATTCATTGAGCATGAAGCTCACATTTGTCTTGTCTCCATATTGCTCTTGAAAGAAAATTTTGAACTCTTCCCACATACCAACACTGTCCACAAGTAACCCTCTGTAACAATCTCTAGCATCCTCAATCAAGGATTGCACAAACAACTTCATGATGACATCTTCATGTGAAATTTCATAGTCATTAATCATGTCACCAAAAGATTCTAGATGCTCTTCAGCAATGACAACATTATTCCCAGCAAAATTCTAGAGTTTATCCCTCATTTCAATAGGGACATGGTTTGGATATCTGAGAATTCCATCAAAATACAATGGCCTATACAGCTCAACATTTATCAATCTTCTTTGAAACTAATTTCCAATAAAGTTGTTTCCAGTATTTACCCTTGGGCTTGAACTACCAGGTATAAGAGTTTGATGACTTTGATTGTGGATTGGTCACTGACTAGTTTGGTTTGTTGGAATTGCACTTGAGGGAATAGTAGAATTACTTGGGGCAGCAATTTGAGATTGGTTAACGGGTGGGATAGAATTCGTTTGTATCATTGGTTGGGTGTTCAAAAGAGAGGAAGAAGTATGTTGGGACATAGGATTACTATGATCTACAGGTGGAAAAGTTATAGCAGGAGCTTTTAAGCAGCGCATTTTTCTTTGAACTTTGCATTTAGTGCTTCTATTTCAGCCTTTTTTAACTCTCTTTTCAGGTTTTCATTTTCCTTCCTTACCCTTTCCACTTCAACCTCATGCAACATCATTCCCTGGGGTCCTTCTGCACTTCCTCACACCAGACTCGTAGATCTATTCTCCACCACCTTCTGCTTCCCTTTGTCAATAACAAGTCTGGTAGGTTGAGGATCACTATGGACCTCCCTACTAGGTTGTGATACAACCTTAGGTGCAGAAACAATTTTTGGATCAAGGATTTCCTTAATAACAAGACCTTTCTCTTTACTCACAGGTTCTTCTTAAGCAAACAACTCAATCTCTGCAATCTGTCTTAATAATCTATCTCTTTCAATGAGTTTGGCTTTGGTTTCATTCTCCTTTTCTTTTTCTTTCTTTTTTCTTAATGCAATCAATTGATGTACTCTTAGATTTAATACCTCAATCTCCTGAGACACTTCATTTTGGTTTGGAAAAGTTTCCTCTAAATCAAACACATTTAACTAGTCCATATCAATCAGGCTAATATTTCCTTCCATCGTTTTGGGAATGGAACTAGCTCTATTACTTGTACTATGCCTATCTCTCCCAGAAACACTAGCATTAAACAATCTTGGGTGAAAAGTTTGGATATCATCATTAGTGCCAAATAGGCCAGCATGAAAACCCATAATATCATGGTCAAAGTCATGAGAAGAGGCATTGGATCTTGCATATACAGGATGCTCAGAAGACTTGCCTATTTGATTACTCTTTTGTTTCCATGACTCATTTGACTGCTCAGGAATAACAATCCCTCTCCATCCCTTCTTGACTATTTCAAGCAACCCTTCATGCAACTTTTCTTGAGGGTTTTTCTTCATATAAGACCTAGTATTCCTTCTCCTATTGATTTTGCTAATCTTGTGAAGTTACTGTGATTTTTTCTAAAAGAACACTGGTTTTTTTTTACTTCAGAGTCGCCACCCAATATCTTGGGAATAAAATATACAGTTTAACAAAGTGAACCACTTACAAGACACCTAAAAATGAAACTATTGATCTTTAGAAAATAACGACATGGTATTATAAGATGCTATGAGATAAACCAAGGATTTTCTTTAGAAAGGTAAGCACAATAATTTTCAAACTGAAACCAAGGGAACATAATCTCAACACTTTATGCAATAAAGACACAAATCTGTAGTATAAGACTTATCTTATTTGACTCTCCCTAGTAGAGTCACCATTTTTGTTGTTCTCCATTTTGAAAACTTTTGTTCCTTCTCTTGAAAAGTGAAAACTACTGTCTCTGTGCTGCAATGGAAGAGAACAACAAAATTTTGAAATAAATACAACAATATGAGGTTCCGGACCTAGGAAACCTCCTACACTTTAAGCTTATAAAATCTTGGGCAGGTGAACCCTTTTAGACTATTTTCTCACAAAAATATTTAAATGGTTTGTAGAAAACTAGTGTAAATTCCTATGAATTTTCCTTACTGACCAGTACAACTAAACCTAAAGGGAAAGTTGATTTGACTTTTTAAAAGAGGATCACAAAATGCAACAAAAACCAATAGATAAACTAGTGCCTTATCCAGGCAACAAAGTCATCTATAATAGACTGCAACCTGACAAGAGAAACTAGTACACAAATCACAAATTCTTGATCTATCAACTCTGAATATGCCTGACATATATAGAGTCCTAATCTACACTAGACTTCATCATCCAATCCACACTAAAAGTACTGATATCAATGATTTTGTTTCAAGTATATTTATATTTTCCTCCTTGAGAAAAAGACTAAAAACTACCTCATTAGAAGCCTAGAAAATCATTCAAATAAGCTATCCTTGATTACTTAAATGGAATAAACACCAATACAATGGCATAGAGACAATACAAGTCTAAGTTTAAATTCTCTGGATTGTATATTTCATTCCTCTATTAGAAGGTTACAAGTACTTCATATTTGACTCAGAAATTGCTAAGACAAAGACCTGTATTAATTTTGCTAGAGTTTAGCTACAAAAATTGTGTCCAACCATCCCCAGTTAGAGCCACTATTGGGACCTATAAAATTTTGATGAATTTGGGAGGCCCATTTCTAATTTTTGCATCTGCTATCAAAGGACTACCTAATGGGTCAGATTAGTTGGGATTCATTTCAAGGAAGGACAAAACAAAAACCAGTTTGCATCCTCCCCCCGCGCAAAAATTCCAAGTAAATGCAATTGGTTGGTGTATTCCCAGTGCCCCTGTGTGGTTCTTTAAGAGGCTTAGAAACCTTCAGGCAAAAGCAAATGGCAGGAGTCATGTGACAAAGGAAAGGACCTAGAGAGTTTTCAAGAAAAGGGCCAAGCGTAAACCATTTATCCCACATTGGTAGTGGGGAGGAGCATTTTAGTATTTAAATGGAAAGTTGCACACATTCATAGTGTCAAAGCTTAAGGTCTTTTGACAAGGACCTAGCTCAGTGACCTGGTGGACCCCACACATGTGCACACATCCTGAGGCAACCAAATTTTGTAGTGGAAAGGCAAAATAACCAGCAAGAAAGTCAAAGCAGATCCAACAGTGATCGTAGGTGATCCAATGGTGGTCGCTAGGTTGCGATGGGAAGCTACTCGTTAGAGTATCCATCTCAACTAGGTGACAAGGTGGGCCCAGGTCTAGTGGAGGGTCCGACCTAAAGTGACATGGTGACAAGTGGTGCCCAGTTGGATCCAAAGGTGAACCAGTGGTTGACACATGGCGGGCCTGACATAAGGGGTGAGCGACAAAGACCAATTCAAGAACTCGTGACTTAAACCCGGTCTCCAGCTCGCTAGCATAAAATGATAACACCCAAAAGACTAGAGACCTCGCGAGCGAGCAGATCTACAAATGATCCAATGATGGTCGCTAGGTTGTGATGAGAAGCTGCTAGTTGGCATATCCCTGGTGACCCCACAATAAAGAAGAGCTCCATTCCAGCGATGAACCATGATCGACAGTTAATGCAAGAGGTTAAGGCAAGCAGTTCATTCTAGCGATTAGCAGGGGCTATGCTAAGGTGTTAGAGTGGAGAGCCCAGAATGAATACCCTCACGATAGGTGGCACCTAGTTGTGAACTCCAGAGCCAATCAAAGGGTGCCACATGGTATAAAATAGAGCCACTTAGAAAGAGATAAGGATCGATCAAGTTGAGAAAGATCAAATGGTTGACTGATTTGATTGGACGGTGGTCACTATACTGCAATCAGAAGATGTGCAATGTTTATTTGCCATGACTTGGCAACCAAGTGCTAGGGCCCGCTAAGAGAGAAGATCAAAGTTGATCAGATGGTCATGGTTTCATTTCGGTCATGAGCCCAGAATGTGCTAAGGTAGAAGGATTAAGACCCAGGAGCCAATCAAGGGATGTCACATGTTAGGCCCGTCTGAAAAGAAAGTGATAGAGGCGAGATAAGGTTCGAGCAAGTCAAGCAGATCAACGGTGATGTGAAGGAGATCAATGATTGTCACAACAAAAATTTGCTCAGTGGCTATTAGCCGGGACATGGTGACTAAAGGAAATAAGCTTAGAGAAAAGGCCTCCTGATCTGTTGGCACCAAAGAATTTCAAATATTCAAAAGAAATATCAGCAGAGCTATGCAAGTTGCATATGACATTGCTTCAAGATAAAAAGGGGTTGCTGATAGGTACCCAGGAGATCTACAGGGAGATATGGAAAGAAAATAATGGTGCGCCACTTTGTGATATGAACTCATCAATGCTCTGGTACAAGATGATCCACTGGGGTTATGAAGCTACCAGTTGTTGTAACCAATTTTGGGTAATAGGAGCCCGTCCTTTCGTCCATTGTCCATGTGAATGCCCAGTGAATTAATGAGGCATGCATCCCAGAAGGAATGTTAGATCTCTCCCTCAACTAAATGGAAATTTTACATTAAATGACTATTAGGGTAAGATTTTCTTCTAGGTGGTCTGAAGCTTGTTGCATCCTGATTTCTATAAAAGGATACCAAGGCTACCTAGAAAAGGGGACATAATTTTTGTAGCTAAACTCTAGTAAAATTAATACAGGCCTTTGTCTTAAAAATTTCTGAGTCAAATATGAAGTAATTGTAACCTTCTGACAGAGGAATGAAATATACAGTCCATAGAATTTAAACTCAGACTTGTATTGTCTCTGTGTCATTGTACTGGTGTCTATTCCATTTAAGTAATCAAGGATCACTTATTTGAATGATTTGCTAGGCATCTAATGAGGTTGTTTTTAGTCTTTTTCTCAAGGAGGAAAATATAAATATACTTGAAATAAAATCATTGATATTAGTACTTTTGGTGTGGATTGGATGATGAAGTCTAGTGAAGATTAGGACTTTGTATATGTCAGGCATATTCAGAGTTTATAGATCAAGAATTTGTGATTTGTGTACTAGTTTCTCTTGTCAGGTTGCAGTCTATTGTAGATGACTTTATTGCCCAAATAAGGCACTGGTTTACCTGTTGGTTTTTGTTGCATTTTGTGATCCTCTTTTGAAATTCAAATCAACTTTCCCTTCAGGTTTAGTTGTACTGGTCAGTAAGGAAAATTTGTAGGAATTTACACTAGTTTTCTGCAAACCTTTAAATATTTTTGTGAGAAAATAGTCTAAAAGGGTTCACCTGCCCAAGCTTTTATAAGCTTAAAGTGTAGGAGGTTTCCTAGGTCTGGAACCTCATATTGTTGTCTTGATTTCAAACTTTTGTTGTTCTCTTCCATTGCAGCACAGAGGCAATAGTTTTCACTTTTCAAGAGAAGGAACAAAAGTTTTCAAAATGGAGAACAACAGGTTCATATAGGAAAATAGTGCGTGATAATAGGTAAAAGTGTTGGCGGTATAGAAACATCATGTGAATTATTCTTTAGTGCAAAGGTAATCCCTTGATATGAAGAAGGTACATTAGGTAATGATGAAAAATAAGTGGATGTAGAATCCATGTGTGGTAAAGAACGATCAAATTGGACATCTCTAGTGGTGGTATTAAAGGATCAATAAGCCTTCACATTTTAGTGACAACCAATAGAGATTAATGATTGAATATTCTTCTCTATTTCCTTTCACTAACCATTTTGTTTGAGTTCCTAATACCCACTACCAAATATACTAAAGAAGGAAACATTGGTCTTGATACTAGATCAATCCTTTCCTAGAGTGATATTAAAAATTACCTTACAAGGAATGTAATTTTTAATATACTTACCAAAATTAATTGCTTTGATACAAAATGATGGGGTCATACACCCATTATCACACAAATATGCACCTTTACTAATTTGTCTACTCAACTATCCGATGACACATTGGAACACTCCTAGGCCTTTGGGTTGATTGAAAGTTGGCGTGAACCTCCAAAAAAGGTTTGTTCCTCTTAATACTCACCTAGACTACTACTTTTCATTAGGATTGGGAGAAATATTGCTTAAATTAAAAACTAAGACTAAGAGGTGATGCACCATAATTAAATTCATACTTGCACTACTATCTCCTAACACACAAATGCTTCAAATTTCAACTTTTTTCACACATCTCATACATTTCTAGATATCAATGCCTTAGTATTTTGTAAGAAGGATTAACTTTTCAGATTTTTTAGTAGGAAAATGTATTTTCTCACAACTAAAACTGGTTTTATTCATCCCCCAACTTACAACTTGCACAAATACATGTACTCTTTACTTTTAGGGTACTAAATGTGACAATTTTTTTTTAGGATTTATAAGAAAATCACATAAACATTGTGTTGTCACGAGGATTGCACCCAATGCAAATATGAAAAATCTGCAATCCCAAAAAGCATTGGACTTCTCTCAAGCTATGGGTATCCTATCATGGGAGTATACCTCTGAATTATAGGTTGGCTTCCTTTATGATCACCTCAAACTAACTAGAAATTTGACTCCGGAAAAAGGGAAAGAAGGACATGCAGAAATTGAAAATTTAACTACTGCTTCTATGTGATACACCAATGCTTAAAAATGACTTGAATCTACCTTTAAACATCACAAGATGATTCAACAAATGAAACTATGCAATCTCACATCTTTGTTATTTATGCCTACAAAATGATTCTCATGAGAGGCTTTGACTTTCTGATGTTTACAAAAAGGAGAACAATGATGTTCTCACAATCTTGATCCAAAATAATGAAAACACTTGCACAGACCTGCACTATGACATGATATTTTTTGCATTAAACATTGAAGGAATCTAATAAAAATAAAGGATAACACAATATTCTATCATAAAACTCACAATCAATACTTGGAACAAAGAATAGTGGAGAAGGAAAAACAACTTCTTTATTGAAAACTAGAAGATATCTGCATTACAAATCTAGGAAAATACTCATAAGAAATGAGTTACAAAGCATGAATATCTATTGTCACAATAGGTACAAACTCAAAACTAGAGAAAAAAGAGTGAAGAAGACGGACTTATACAAACGGCCTTGAATTTTAGCCCTAAAAAAGATGTGTTGTCATCTCTCCTAAAAATAAGGCATGTGACTAAAAGAGAACTACCCCAAATCTGCATAAATAGTTGTCAATTTGAGCACAACTCCTTGGGGTTGAATGCAACTAAAAATCCTCCCCAAATAGGGATGTAACTAAAAGAATCAAGTAGTTAGGTGCCTCAAAAATCTCCTTGGGTAAAACTCCACCCACTAGGACTCCCTAACTAAAGTCAAACTCATAATTAGGTGACTAAATCACCTATTTTGCCTCCATGTTTTCAAATAACTCCAAAGATAACTAAACCTTCTCCTTAATTATCTCACACAATACCTAATAAGACTCTATTTTGCATTTCAAAAAATCATTTGTTTGAAAATAAATCATTTTCTTTAAAAATGCAAAAGAAAAAAATCACTTTCCCTATCGGGCTTCTTTAGGGTTTCCAACCCTAAAACAAAAGAAAGATGAAAATATTTACATCTTTTCATTATTTGTTGTTTTGGCTTCTTTGGGTGTCGTCATGCTAACTAGGGTTTTCTACTTCGAAGCCCTCCATTATTGTTTTTGATCTTGAAGAGCAAGGAATTTCTACAAGGAAAGCAAGGTAAGTTTATCATGCACCATATTTGCTCCTTCAGTGTATCTCAAATGTTACTATGAGGTTTTCATGGACTGTTAAGCCGATTCTGATGTACTTTTGAAGCTTTGTTCTTATGGATGCTAATGATTTCCTTGCATGTGCTTCTCTCTATAACAATGGCCAAGACTACAATTGGTTGTAGCTTGATTGGTTTAACCCTTTTTGAATTGCTCTTCAAGCTTTTTACATTGACAATGATTACTTTGACAAAACTATGTTTGTGCTATCACAAAATGACCACCTCCTATAATATCTTCAATGTATTACTTACTGCCATCTCTTGAAGTTATATGACTGCATATAAACCCCTTTTCAACAGTAAAAAATCTTTCAAGTTTGTGTTCAAGTTTGTTTATATTACTATCTTTTAACCTTGATGCACTGAAAGTAGTCAAGTAGGACCATTTTATCGGCCTTTTTTATTGTGATGTATTCATAATCCTATGTTTGAGGTATGAGATCTACCCATACACTTCTCTAACCTTGCAACTTTTTTTGACTGAGATAACCTTTTGATTGTCAAAGAGGACATGATAGTGCCATATTTGTTTGTTTCTACTCTAAGTGATGTCACAATCCTTTTAAGGGTTTCTTACATGCTCTGTCAATCATTATATTTGTTTCTCTAAGATACCTCTCAGTGAACTCATTGAGCTTCTCTAAAAGATTTGATGGCTTTCTTCATACCTTATTAACCATTCATTCTTTCCTTTGTTCTTAGGGTGGTGTTATTTGAAAACTCATATGACTGAGTATCATCTGTCTTTCCTTATGTTAACCTACAACAAACTCTTCAAAGTTATTGACTTCCTTGAATAGCCTTCATGGCTCTATCTTTATAAGACCCATTGCTATTATCTGATATGATCGTTGTTTGATCTTCAAGTTGTTTTTCATTGTTGTTGTCTCTCTTGTGATGACTGTCTAGTGATCTTTGACTGCAATATTCAGTGTATAGACCTCCTTCCAAGCTTGTTTGACAATGACTTGTGCACACTTTTTATATTCATAAAGGTTGAACCTTGTCATTATCCTTTTGGGTGTCTCATATTCCTAAAAAATGCTGCTATATTTCTCTTGGTATTGACTATGAATGATGATTATTAGGTAGAATTCTATTTGTTCTAAGTGCAATACCCTCATACACTATTTTTTTTAATATACCTAAACTGCAACAAGACTGATAGAGATCACAAGGCACTATCACCTTGTATCCTCAGTTGACTTGCTTTATGCATCAGAACACTCCTTCTCTTTGAGAGTCCTCTTTGTGACTTGTACTTGAATAGTATGCATTTTGGTCTTTGGATCCTTGAAGCCTTTGAAGATTTTTGACTCTTCACTATTATTGATGAAGGCTTTATGCACCAGAACACTATGATATCTTTGTCAATGTTGATGACTGTTCTAGACAAGAAATTGTTCTTTAGGTCTGAGAATTCTTTATCATTTTGATCTCTAAAGATTCCTCTTGCTATTATAAATTCTTATCATAATATCTCATTCCTTTATTTGTTGGTTAGGAAAATCCCATTTACTGTTGTTGTTGTACAATTTTGACTCTCACTAGTGATTACATATTGAAGACTATGAATCTGAGATAGGGATTTTGATTGTGATGACATCTCTACCTTCTTTCAATGTTGACTATCCTATATTAGGTGTATATTTGAAGATTGTCTTTTACTGTCACAATGACTCTATGTTGTCTCTTCTTTTCATGTAGTTTCTTTTGGCTCTTCTATTTGTTGTATTTGATGTTTCTCACACATTTTTTATTCTATCATGTGCCTTGATACTATCTTTGTGAGACTAGAACACCCTATGTCTTGTCACCATATCTTCTCCATCCCTTTGGATCCGTGGCTTCACCTTATGACTATATTCTAGATTCATTCCATATCAACTGTAGATATTGTTCCCTTATTTTTCTTTTAAGATGGTCTTTGTTTCAAGTAACTTTGATCATGAAGAGCCCTAAAGGTGGCACTATCTTTTCATGTCTTGGATCTCTTCGAAGAAGTATTTATGCTCTAATTATGCTCTTTGACATGAAGTGACAATTACTTGTGAGAGAAGTGCAATAGTAGCCTTGACTATCCTACACCTTTGAATACATCCATCATTGTTGGAATGCTTTGTATGTCATCGATATCCATCCCTATCATAAGGCTTCTATATGATTGTCATCTTATTGATAGTAAATTAATGTCTTTCAAATTCTCTTTAGTGACTGCTATTTTTTGACATGTGAAGACAACTCCATTTAGAAATGGGAACACATTACCCTTGTGATCATTTTTCTCACTGTATTAATAGTGATTTGAAACATCTAATCTCTATCACAAAACTATGAGTGACTGTATATGTTTTTATGAACTATATTCTAGCTCACAAAACCTCTAGTTGACTATGTATGACCCCCATTTACTGGGTCTTCATACATGGTGATTGTATCCTTCATGCTTTAAATGCTTCAAGACAGTCACTGTTATTTTTCCATCAAGATTTGAATTTTATTGAATGTTCTTAATAGGATAGTGATCTCACAGGTGCATTCATGGAATCTTTTACTTCTAATCTAACCCTTCTCACCTCATGACCTTTGAATAGCTATGTCTACCTTAATACTGTGAATATAGTCTCATAGATTCTCTTGATGATGATCTTTTTCTTGCTTTTTCATCTATGAGTTGTCACCAAATATATTTCTCTCTGCCCTTTATTGATGCTCTTAATGACAAGGATTGCCATGACTATTGTATGCACTGCATTTTAACTATAGCATTCATTGTCATTTCCTTTCAAGTTGTGAGCATTTTACTACTATCTAAATGTGAATATCATTCATTGCCCTAGGGCCTATTACTAGTCTTGATTTTGGACTATTTTCTAGACTCTAATTATGCCTTGATGACTGAAATGTCCTCACTATTACTATTTATTTGACTTGTTCTTTTCATTGTATTTTCATATGATTGCATCTTTGAGTGTTCTTGACAGTTCATGAGTGCTTGTGATTGATCTTTCTCTCAAGATTTCAACTTAGATTATTTTCATGGCATGGTTTGTTGATTATCTTTGAACCCTAGATCTACCTTTGTGATGTTTGGGACTATACATATGTCTTGAAGCTCCTACTCTTCTTTGACATAGACTTGATTGCTTCTGTCAATGGTTGTTGCAGTCCTTTTTATTTTGGATTGTTATATGTCTCTAGTTGTCCTCTTTCTCAGGCATATGACTATAACACTGCATAGTCCCTACACATTCTTGGCTGATAAAAACCTTTGACATGGGCTGATTCTCATAACCATTATTGACTGTATCTTCACTATTTTAATCATAGACCTCTTGATCCTTGTATCATATTTATGAACTTCTATTGCTTGTGCAAGATCATTTGATTCATATATTTCAACATTGATGACTATTATATGCTTCTCATCTTTTATCATGCATCAAATGATAATTATATTACATCACTAATGCTTTTTATCATAGCTATTAGGTTGTCTCAGTAGCATGCCTTTGACTATCTTTATTAAGACCCTACCCTTTCTTTGTCTTCAGCTTAGAGTACTCGACTCTTTATGTTACTGCAAATGGCCATTGGTTCTTTTCTTGAATTGCACCATTGAAGGTAACTGTGACTGCAATATAAGTATGCTGAGAATTACTCTTTTGATTCAAGTGTCGAGGCTCTCTTTTGGCACATAATGGTTATCAAACAATTACTATCATCTACTATAAGGATTCTTACTCTCTAAACTTGATTACTCTGGATAACTATTTATGCCAAAACAAAATCTTGACACCTCTTGAAACACTCTTGATCTGAAACATTGGTATGCAGCTTTGTCCTCTCTACTAAAAAAACATTTAAATGAGTTGGGTTCAACCCTTGTGGGAGACACATTTTCCACCACTCATGTGAAATTAATGACCAACCATGTTATTTTTTTTGTATTTGCACATGAAGAAAACAAGTTAGATAAAAATAGTGCATATGATCTAACACATACCTCTTGGACCTATATGACATACTAGTTGTTATGACGCACATGAGGGATGGATTATATGTTTGTAGGTGCATATGCATATAATTAATGATGACCTTCATTTATCTAACAACATTGTTTTCCTCAAATGCAAGTACTAAGGGGCAGTACGTGTTGGTATTATGGATGTGTTGCATTGGTTTTGTCATTGATGTCAACACTTATCCTTCTGGAGATCTACATTGATTTGGCACTATGGTTATGTTGGTTTATTGTTGAATTGACACATTGTGTCACTGGCAAGGTCAATGACTTATGCACAGTCACCGGTATATGCTCACCGATAGGTTATATGGTTCACTGGCACTGATAATGACTTGTTATCATCTGGAAATCACTTGATTATTTTAAAGACATGGTTTGGATACTTGGTTTTTGTGTTTAGGTTATTGGTCTAGTCAGGGTGACATATTTGATGTTACTGGGAGATAGGTCTAGGTTATGGACCGATATACGTTATCTATTCCAATTTAGCATGACACGTTATGGAGATGATTTATTGATTAGATATTGTTGTAAATGTATTGAGCCAACATGTTGTATCGCATCAAGACGCATTTGTAATTGATTTAATTGTAATATTCTTAGTGAGCCGACCTACACATTCAGTCTTAGGTTTTGTATAAATGTAAGATCTCATTTGTGAGATGAAATGTGGAATTGTGGTATGGTATTGTAACATGGTATGTGCAAATATTGAAGATCATATGAGCAGATCATAGAGCTAATCAAGAAGACATCATTTGAAGGTTAAAGGAATGTTTAAAGGTGTTTATCAAAGCTTAAACTGATATTGAATCCAGCATTGCAGATGCACTTTGAAGCAGTACATTATTCTAGGATTTAACCATCCTATTGTAGTCATTGCGGCTCCCATTTGAGCAGTGTGTTGTAGGCGGTTGGCCTTTGTGCATGTGCAGACCTCATTTGTATACACATACTATCTGTAGTAGTATCATCTGATTGAGGGTAAGGTTTCCCATCGTGGTTTTTCCCCTTATAGGGTTTGCACATAAAAAATATCTATGTTATGTTTTGTGGATGTTGTCTCTCTTTTTGTTTCATGCATTAAGTTTCACCTGTATTGATATAAACTGCTAATGTGTTAACCAACATTAAGTTTGATTTACTAGTATTAAGTATTGAGTTGGATTAATTTATAATTGGGTTGAAACTCATGGACAACTGATTCACCCCCCCCCCCCCTCTCAGTTTTCCTTCTAGTTCCTAACAATTGGTATCAGAGCTAAGTCCTCTTTTTGCAGAAGTCTAACAACTTGAGGAGATCCTATGGCAACAAACATTTTCAGGAAGGATAGTCTGAAACTTGATAGAACTAACTATGGTATATGGAAGATCAGAATGGAGACACATCTGAATTGCATTGGAAGAGACATATGGGAAGTTACAAAGAATGGCTATGTTGGTCCTACTCTAAATCAACCTAATCCACCGACATTGGGTAAGGACTTGGAGAATGATTGCAAAGAAAGAGAAGCACTATTGAGCGCATTATCAGATCAGAAAATTATGGGATTATCAGACCAATCTACTGCTAAAGCTATTTGGGATAAATTGGAAACATTGAATCAAGGAGATACCACTATCAAAATTGCAAAACTGGAATGTTATCAGGTCAAGTATGAAATTTTGAAAATGGAAGAAGATGAAAGAATTTATGCTTTTATGGAAAGAGTTAATGAAATTGTTTTAGGAATACAATGTTGTGGAGGATCCTTAAGTGAAGATGAAATTGTTTCTAAATTTTTAAGAGCTTTGCCACCGGTTTACAAAATGAAAGTAATTGCTACTAATGAGTTGAGAACAATGCCTAATACATCAGTATCTAGAGATACCTTGGTTGGAAAAAATTTAGTATCTGAGCTTGAGGAATTTGGACTTGTTGCTACAATTAAGACTAATTTAGCCCTCAAAGAATCATCATCTACATCATCATCATCATCATCATCTAACAAATCTGATTGAAAATCACTTTATGCAAAAGAACTTGAAGATATCAGGAGGGAAAATGAAGAACTTGAAGCACTATTTGCAAGTAAGACACCTAAAGGTCCAGTTGGAAGTAAGTATGAAGGTAAAGCACCGTTTAAATGTTTTAATTGCAATAGAGTTGGTCATATAGCATCTAGATGTCCTGATAGACATGCAAGATTGAGAGAGGAAGCTAAAAGAACATATAATCCTAACCCTGAATATCAGAGATACAGATTTAAGAAGAACAGAGATAAATCATGTTACTATGTTGATGAAGGAGTTACAGATGATTCTAATGAAGAACCGATAGACAATGGATGGGCATTTTCTGCAATAAAAGAAGATCAACTGACACCTACTATCCCACCGGTAGAGCAGGCCCTGGCAGCTAAAATTGAAGAAATAGATGAATGGATCATTGATAGTCGATGTTCACATCATATGACAAGTGATAAAAGTAAATTCTTATCTTTTCAGGAATATAATGGAGGTCTAGTAAGATTTAGCGATGATAAAGCTTGTTTAATCAAAGGAAAGGCATGATATCTTTGGATGGTAAGCACAATACTCACAATGTTTATTATGTTGAATGTTTGAAGCATAATCTTTTGAGTGTTGGTCAATTAGTTGAAAAGGGATTTCAATTACAATTCAAGAATGGAAAATGCAAAATCAAAAACAAAACTGGATTGGAGATTGCAACCGGTAATCAGACTAAAGGTAATATCTTTCATTTGAATAATAGTGATAAGACATGTTTGTATTGATGAAAGTTGGTTATGGCATAAGAGACTCTATCATGTAAATTTTGATTGCATTGTAAATATTAGTTCAACTAAGGTGATAAGGGATTTACCTAATATTGTGAAACCTCATAATCTGGTATGTAAGGAATGTCAAATGGGAAAGAAAGTTAGAACAACTTTTAAGAGTATTTCTAAGAAATCCAATAATGTTCTTGATTTAATTCATACTGACTTATGTGGTTTGGCAAGAACAAGAAGTCTATAGGGAGATAGATATTTTATGCTAATTATTGATGATTATTCTACAATGTGTTGGGTTACTTTTCTCAAAGAGAAATCAAAGGCTTTTAGAAAATTCAAGCTATACAAGGAAATGGTAGAGAATGAAACCAGGAAGAAAATTAAATGTTTGAGATTAAATTAAAAGACAACTATCAGCACCCCGGACACCTCAGTGAAATGGAATTATGGAAAGGAAGAATAGATGTATTCTAGAAGTAGCTAGATGCATGATATTGGAAGCAAATCTACCTCATATGTATTGGAGAGAAGCAGTAAATATAGTGGTTTACACTTTCAATAGAGTTCACATCAAAGGTGAAACCAGTAAGACCCCTTATGAACTATGGTTTTGTAATACTCCTACTCTTAAATACTTCAGAATATTTGGAAGCAAATGCTATATTAGGAGAGATGAGTATGTTGGTAAATTTGATCCTAGAAGTGATGAAGGAATATTTCTTGGTTATTCATCTAAGAGCAAGGCATATAGATGTTTTAATAAAAGATTGCAGAAGATCATTGAAAGTGCTAATGTGAAGATAGATGAACACTTTAGAGGGAATTCAAGTTCTGTAGATTCTGAACCGGCAGTTGAGATGATCATAAATGAACCAATAAATATTGCACCGATACAGAATGTGGATCCAATCACTCGGGCATCATCGAAGAATTCCATAGTGACTAAAGAACAACAACATGTGAATAAACCCATGTATGTAAGATTGAATCACTCAGAAGATCAGATAATTGGGAATAAGTATCAAGGTGTTATGACAAGAGGAAGACTGGCAAATGAAGAGGTATGCTTAATTTCTCAAATTGAACCAACATCTGTTATTTAAGCATGTCAAGATGAACATTGGATAAAAGCAATGGAAGATGAATTAGAACAAATTGAAAAGAACAATAAATGGACATTAGTTCCCCAGCCTAAAGACAAAAATGTAATTGGAACTAAATGGGTATTTAGAAATAAACTTAATGAAGATGGTAAGGTAATTAGGAACAAAGAAAGATTAGTTTGTAAAGGATATTCACAGAAAGAGGGAATTGATTATAATGAAACCTTTGCACCGGTAGCTAAAATTAAGGTAGTTAGATTATTTCTTGCATTTGTAGCTCATAAGAATTATAAAGTATATCAGATGGATGTAAAATGTGCATTTCTAAATGGTGATCTTGAAGAGGAATTTTACATTGAACAACCTGATGGATTTTCATTGACAAATAATAAAGATATGGTTTGCAAATTAAAGAAAGCTTTGTATGGATTGAAGCAAGACCCTAGAGCTTGGTATGCTAGATTGGACAAATATCTTTTGAAGCTTGGTTACACTAAAGGTAATGCTGGCAACAACTTATATTACAAAGTGACTAATGATGACATCTTGGTTATTGAAGTCTTTGTTGATGATATCATTTTTGGAGGAGAAGATGGATTGTGTAAGGACTTTGCTAACAAGATGCAGGAAGAATTTGAAATGTCTATCATTGGGGAGATAAAATTCTTTTTAGGATTGCAAATTTCATAAACTAATAAAGGTATATTCATATGTCAAACAAAATACTTGAAGGAACTACTGAAGAAATTTGGTATGGAAAACTCTAAACCGGTAAGTACTCCTATGACTACAACTGATAAATTAACATTGAAGGATGATTCAACTCCTGTTAATCCGACAAGGTACAAATCTATGATTGGAGGTTTATTGTACTTGTCACAAACTAGACCTGATATAATGAATCCAGTATGTATTGTTTCAATATTTCAGAGTAATCCTAAAGAAAATTATGAATCAATAGTAAAAAGGATTTTCTTGTATCTACAAGGCACAACAAATATTGGTTTATGGTATCCTAAAGATGAAAATTTTGATTTATGTACATACACCAATGCAAATTGGGAAGGGGATGTAGATGACAAAAAGAATACCACTGGCAGTGCATTCTTTCTCAGTAGCAGATTGATTTCATGGATTAGCAAGAAGCAAAGTTGTACATCATTATCAACAACAGAATCAAAATATGTTGCAGCAACAACTAATTGTACTTGGATATTATGGATTAAGCAAATGTTGAAGGACATAAAGGTAAAATGCAAAGAACCAATAATCATTTATTGTGATAATTCAGCAGTAGTTGATATATCAAAGAATCCAGTATTTCACTCTAAGACTAAGCATGTTTCTATCAAATATAATTTTCTGAAAGAGAATGTTGAAGCAAAAGAAGTAAGATTGGTTTATGTGAATAGTAAAGAGCAGATTGCAGATATCTTTACAAAGCCTTTGCCTAAGGAAACCTTTGAATATCTCAAAGAGTAGCTTGGGGTAATACCCTCACCAATAGAGACTTAGATGATTGAAGATTGTCATCAAACTAGCAGAAACTAACAGAGAAATATTTTTCCAGCTTTGATGGAGGAGAGCTACTTCTCAGGGGCAGTAGTTGGTTGTATGTTCTAGTATTTCTTCTTAACTTCTTTGGCATTTGATGTCAAAGGGGGAGAGATATCTATGGAAAAATATTATTCATTGGGGGAAAGATATATACTCCTTGTATTTTGGTTTTGATTTCTGGTATTGATCTATTATGGAGATTGTTGGTTTTTGGTTTTTGGCATTCTATTTTGGCACTTAGATGTTTTTCCATCTAGTGTTGCCATCAATGCCAAAGAGGGAGATTGTTGGTATTATGGATGTGTTTCATTAGTTTTGTCATTGATGTCAGCACTTATCCTTCCAGAGATCTACATTGATTTGGCACTATGGTTATATTGGTTTACTATTGAACTGACACATTGTGTTGACCGACAAGGTCAGTGACTTATGCACAGTCACCGGTATATGCTCACCAATAGGTTATATGGTTCACTGGCACTGATGATGACTTGTTATCATTTATAAATCACTTGATTATGTCAAAGACATGGTCTGGATACTTGGTTTTGGTTTTTTGACTATTGGTCTAATTGGTGTTACATATTTGTTGTTATCGGTAGATAGGTCTAGGTTATGGATCAGTATATGTTATCTATTCCAGATCAGCATGACGCGTTATGGAGATGATCTATTGATTGGATATTGTTTTAAATTTATTGAACTGACATGTTGTATCACATCAAGACTTATTTGTAATTGATTTAATTGTAATATTCTTAGTGAGCCGACCTACACATTTGGTCTTAGGTTTTGTATAAATGTAAGATCTCATTTGTGAGATGAAATGTGGAATTATGGTATGGTATTGTAACATGGTATGTGCGAATATTGAAGATCATAGAGAGAATCAAGCAGATATTATTTGAAGGTTAAATGAAGGTTTAAAGGTGTTTATCAGAGCTTAAACTGGTACTGAATCCAACATTGCAAATGCACTTTGAAGTAGTACATTATTCTAGGATTTAACCATCCTACTGTAGTCATTGTGACTCCCATTTGAGCAGTGTGCTCTAGGCGGTTGGCCTTTCTGCATGTGTAGACCCCATTTGTATACACATAATATCTAGAGTAGTATCATCTAATTGTGGGTAAGGTTTCCCATCATGGTTTTTCCCCTTACAGGGTTTCCACGTTAAAAATATATGTGTTATGTCCTGTGGATGTTGTTTCTCTTTCTATTTCATGGATTAAGCTTCACTGGTACTAATATAAACTGCTAATCTGTTAACCGACATTAAGTTTGATTTACCGCTATTAAGTATTGAGCTAGATTAATTTATAATTGGGTTAAAATTCATGGACAACTGATTCAATGCCCCCCCCCCTCTTAGTTGTCCTTCCGGTTCCTAATAGTACGAAGACAAAGACTGGATGCAAGTTGGGCAACACAAAGCCACTCAAAGAGGACTCATCATTCAGGTAGTGACGAGTCACCATTCCTTATGTGCATTTTACATTTATTTTTGCATCTGCAAATATATAATTTTTTCTTCATCTGCACCATAAGAGTTAGTCTCACAGCTTGTGTGAGACATTGTACATTCATAATAAAGATTATTTTTTCTCAAAAAATGGTGTACTTTTCCTATATCATATGCATCTGCATAATGAGATATGATAGTAATCTTTTGTTTTCTTTTTAAATGTTCATGAATGTGATATAGCAGTGATAAATTGTACCTTACTTTAATTTGTAAAACATGATAGCTCTACCTGATTGAGCTAGTAGCAAAATTAGGTAACACATTCATCATTCATCAAGTTGTACACAAATAAGATAGCTATTGAGAAGGTAAAATTGAACTTCATTATTGCAAAAAGGTGTTTCTATAGTAGTATACATAGTCTAAAATACTTTTAAAAAGTGAAAATGCATACTACTTTCAGTTAAAATGACTATTTTGTGAGATACAATATAATATTATAATGAGAAAAGAGCTAAGATCAACTACAAATCTTGGCAGAAAAAGGTAAAAACTAACTCCTAAATAACCGATGTAAGGTGTACACTTATGTTGTTCAACAACATCTCCTAACATTTTGCTACATTCTTTGAGGATAGATTACAAGTGTTCTCTTGCTTGATTGAGTTAAACACTTTCTTGAGCACGGGAAATAATCCACCTTGCCTTTTATTGCTTTAAATCTTCTTATGTGGTGTTGGAAGAGGGAAGTGTTTATCTGCTCTCCACTACCACAACTCCCCGAAATGCTCCCTAGATGCTTGTAAGTTGACTACATGTGCCTGAAAGAAGATGCAACTACTCATTCAATATTCTAACCACATGTAGTCATTACTCTTCTTGAAACTACCTCAATATAACATAGGATGAGTTTAATGAGTTTTGAAGATCACAAGTACCCCTTGATGGCATGAAAGATGATTTTTATTATTCTATAATTTTAAACCTCTCAAAAAATCATCATTGCATGCCTTCATATCTTACTTTTCTTTGAAATTTTGCATATGTCCCATTGCCATATTAAGGCATTATCATTGATTACTTCACTGTTCTCTTCTATCTCTGTCCCTTTTGTCTAGTAGGTCCCAATATCCTATAGAAACCCCTCTTATATTCTTCTTTATGTATGGCTATTAGGACACTATTTACTAAGGTTGTCTTTAGTTACTAGCCTACCACCATACTTTCCTCAAGGGATTTGGTCTCTTATGTGTAAGATACCACTATCATTTGTTTTTGATAGGTCTATATGATATCCTTTTGACATGATGTGTACCCATGAACTGAAATAATCTTTATGGTTGTCATTATGCATGTAAATTCATTTTCTTTACATTATCATGCTATTTTTCTTTCATTCTATGTCACTCATATATGATATTTCCTAAGACAATATTATAATAACCTTCATTATTTACTTACATCATATGGAACACTTTGATTATTATAGATAAGCCTTTATAGGAACTACTCAATGGTATTGTAAATGTGCATATTATTTGTTATGGGGATTTAAAGAAAAAAATATCTTCATAGAACAGTGAAAACTTCTCATCACTGTTATATAACCTTTGAATTGTCCTAATCCTCAACTAACTTGCATGCATTTCACCTTTTCAAGATGTTATCTTCTACATTGTAAGACCTTGACCTTGTCCTTGTTGTTGAACTATCTTCTTACCATGAATGCATTCATGTAAAGTTTGTCCTTTATTCTTTTAGTTGCTCATAATTGTACCCTCGTTTCTTTGGCTTGTCTTGTCTCTATGGTATCCAAACTATCTTTCAAGTTCTTGAAACAAAGTGAATCTATGGACCATCATTGTGATTTTCAAATGATTCCTGTATGTCACAAAACATGTCTTGTTGTTCTTTGGTTTAGACCACTGTCATTTGTTCCCATGCCAAAATTGTCATTGTCTAGTCTATCAGTTGTACATTTTTAGTGCAAAGCCTACATCCTTATAAAATTACTGTCATTAATATTGTCTTTAACCTCTACTCACAATTTTTTAAACCTTTCACTTCACTCTTGAAAGAGGCCATGCCATTGTTGACCACCCCTTTGATTCTTTGCATTGGGTTTAGCATTGACCCTCTTAATGTTACCTTTTGTCCTCATTTGCATACATCTCACAATGTGATAGGTTGTACTTTGGTACCTTTTAATGTTCAAAACCTCACCTTTAGTATGACTACCCATCTTTGACCATTGTCATGGAGTCACTCATGCTCCTTAGAGCCATGATAGTCTATATTATTGTCACATCTTTGTCTTCTTACACTCACTCCTACTATACTATGGTGGTCTTTTAATGTGTCATCTTCTTTTTTATTAAGGATCTTGTCTCCTTTTCATAATCGTGTGCATGGATAACTTTCACAAAGCTAGGATGTTTGGATTGAGAACCAACTTGATGATTGGAAATGATAAACTGAAATTTATGGATTTCTTATCATTCATAACTCCTATTGTCCAAAGTCAAATGTCTTATTCATAATTAGGATTGTTAATAGACCTTCCCATGTGATAATGTATCCTCTATGTTGAATGTAACCTTGACACGGACAATTTTGAACTGTCATTAAGATTTCTAGGTGAAGAAGCCTCCTTTGAATTCATGTAACTATAAAATGTAGAGTCTTTGTGAAAAGAATGTTGATTGGTACTTGAAGTAGATTTTTATAAGAGCATCAACAATGACACTTTATATTTCACAATCTTCTATACACTCACTTAAATCAATCTTAGAATGATTGTAATAGCCATGAAAACTATGAGTATGACATTCATCTCCTCTATTGACTTATCCCAATCATCTTATTGTTGTACATGGGTCATGGTCACTCATATTCCTATCACTTTTATTGTAGATTTTCTCTCTTTCCTAGTCTTCTTTTCATCTCACTTACACAATCAACACTAAAACATTGTAGCACTACCATCTTAATTTTCACTAATCACTCAATGATACCCTTTGAAGTTATGAAATTCCTTACAATCATGTAATTATTTACACTCAGAATTGTGCTTTTCTTCATAGCTCGTATCATCTCATTATCATGTGAACTTCATGATGATGTAACCTCTCATGAATAAGACCTTCAAACTACTATTATAGCTCAACCTACTGATTGTTTCAATTATTGACTGTGGCTACCTCTTTTCTTGGTTGTTACCTCTTTTGTCTTCTCACTAGTACATTTGGAGCAATTTTCTGATGACCATTCATTGGAATCCAAACAACTAAACATCAAAAATTTGACATATTTGTTCATCGCTATTTTTTTGTCGGTGATTCCGACAATGGGTTTCACATCAAAAATCAGACGATGCCATGTCGGAAATTTCTATGCACCCACGGTATGTTTTTATGATGAGGAGACATTGAACTTCTAACCTCATTGCATCCTTTATCACCATAACCTTTGTTGATGCATTTTTACTTTGGCAGTGTCCATCGGAATAAGTCTTACCAATAGCATCATCGGCTATTAGCAAGACAAGATTTCTCCATTGCCGCTAGGTGGCATGTTTGTTTGATGAGGACACGTCAAAATTCTGACCTTGTTGCATCCTTTATTACTGTAACCTTTGTTGATGACCCTCTAATGTCATAACCTTTTTCGATGCATTTTAGTTTTGCCAGTTTCCATCAGGATAAGTCTTACTGATAGCCTCATTGGCTATCGGCAAGACATGATTTCTACATTGCCTCTAGTGTGTGATCTGACGATGGACCATCTTCAAGGATATGTCAAAATTTCAATGATTAAGATGACAGACGAGGTTGCATCCTGCGACATTTTTGTCATCACAGGTATGGCAACATCATTGGTTGTCTTTTGGTGTTCGTCGGAATTCTAACCTTCCCCAAGATTTTTTTTTAAAAATAAATCCTGACTGCTTTTGTCTACACCGATGACCCTTTATCACCGTAACCTTTGTTGATGCATTTTACTTTTTGCCAGTGTCCATCAGAATAAGTCATACCGATAGCCTCATTGGCTATCAGTAAGACAAGATTTCTCCATTGCTGCTAATGCATGTTCTGTCGATGGACTTAAACAGTGTATGCTATCCTAATCACATGCTTCTACTTTTCGGTGTCATCATTAGGTTGACTTTTTCTTATTATAAAGGATTAATATTGGCAGCATTAATATCAATGAGCTTACAAAGGATTAAGAGCAGTAAGTACTTTGTTATCAAGAAGATAAAGATCAAATGGCTACAAGAATGTATGCAATAAGACTTATCATAAGGAATCATAATAGTAAGTACCAAAAATGTATCACAACCAGTACATAAAGCATTCATAAATAGTCATACAGATAGTCATATTATTATTTAAAAATACTATCAAAGGAGGATATTATAAATATAGAGACCTAGAACTCAGTATGCAGTCATGGATAACAATGTAGGGTTAGGTATAGTCCTAGACCTTGTTTAAAGGGAAACATGTGATAGTGCACATGCCTAAGGAAAACTCTACAAAATAGTGAGCATCTAGACTATCAAGAACAATATTTCAGTCTTAGGCATACACAACTCAAGGAGATAATGATTAACAAAGAAAGAACTTGCAAAGATATATATAGTCATAAAAGATAATCATCTAGGTTGGAGACATGAGAATATTGTAAAACACAAAGTAGACAGGGCCATCATAAGGCATACAATCCATTTCAAGGCCCCAAACTTAAGGGCAATACAAGGAGATTCCATCAATGCCAATTGTAGTCCATAAAAGCCTTGTCACAAAGCAAATCAAAGACAAAGTACAATCATAGAGAGATAAGAAGATCAAGTCTATCAAAGAAAAAATAGAACTCAAAGGCATTCAAAGATGTAATAGTCATAAGGCATGCATAAAGGCTCGGTACAATGGTGATACAGTGTTGCAGACTAGTAATGAGGAGTGAAGAATAAGGATTGTGATAGAAATAAGGTTCTAAATACAGAGGCACATGATAGTAAGTTTGAGATTAGATAATGCAACATGGAGATATGATCACCTTCTATGAGAAATGAAAGTGTAGTCATGATAGTATTTTTTAGTAGATTGCACTACCATAAACATGCACATGGAAATGACTAAAGGGTTGGAGTTTCAGTTAAGTGAACTTCAAGTTAGAATGAAAGTTCTTAGTATCATTCATCAATTCAAGCATTATTTTTTAGAGAAAATGTGGATTTCTAAGTTCATCATTAGTTTGAGGCCTGAAAAGGTGAAGTTTTGAGGACAATTTCATTAGTTCTACATCAGTTAGAATCCCCTCATAGGTCATACATGATACAAGATGGCTTTTAGTTAATTTAAGAGCTAAGTTACCAATTTGGGTACGCATACAGGTACAGATTCATGGAATTGACGAAAAAAGAAATCCCTGGGTATGGGTATGGGTACGTTCATACACACACACATATATATGACATAAAATCTACTCAAATGATATAAAAGAAGTTGAGAGAAAATGTAATCTTGAATTTATTTAGTTTGTGACAGACTAAAATGAAATCAAAGTAAACACTCATACAGTGAATTGCATATATGCAGAAACTGATTTGATTAATGATGCTCAATTAGGTATTGAAATCCTCAAAAAAATATTGACAATACTAGATCTAGTCATCAAGATAGTAGGACAACAAAATCTAGTGGTAAATAATACCACTATAACTATTGGAAGATCTCAGAGCTGATTACTAATCAATATGATAACTAGATGACCAATAAGAAATCACTAATAGCAGTTTCACATCCTTATAACAATATGAAAAAATCAACAAAAATAGAAATAAAGATCAGATTGCACCAATGATGGTAGGTTGTATATTTATGAGAATTGCAATTTGAATAGAAGTTTGGGTCAGATCACACCCCTTACAAAAGGTTGCAACGTATATGAGATAGCAATTTAAATTGTACACTTTGCAGCCAACACTACTTTATTAATTTGCCCCAAAATTAGGCACAGTAGATGATGAATAATCACTGAGGATCCAACCATGTAAGAAGGACCTTGGAGGAATCCAAGGGGAATCAGGCTCGAACCATGACCTAGGCAGAATTAGAATCAGGATCCAGGGGTTTTAATGAAGAATCAGTAACTTAGTTTAACAGTTAGTTTCCAGTAGTTCCACCTCCTTTTATGCATACTCTTTCTTCAAATTCAACCAAAAATAAACTCAAAATGAATAATGAATGAACAAAATGAGGCAGTGTGTCTATTTTAAAATAAAATGAACAAATGTTAAGGAATGAACAAAGAAAGTGTGTCTACTCTAGAACAAAATAAACTCACAAAACCAATGAGGCATGCATTCACTTGTAATGGGGAACTGTCTTGTAGAAGCATGTTCACAACCTATAACACTAAATATGTAACCTGCAAACAAGATTCTTAGTATCAATAAGATTAACAGTGGAGCATAATGAAATATTGAAATGTGTGTTATCTTATTGAGCTTCTCTTTGTTTCAAGAATAGTTTAATATTCTCTACTTAACAGGGTCAACCATGCGAAGGTGGAAGCTCATTTGGCCCCTCCCCCCACCTTAATATCGCTCTAAATTCCCTGTTAACATCTAACATTATTTCATCCATTAATGAAACATAACATTCATTCATTATCATGTAACATTCATTAACACATAACATTCATTAGCATTCATTAACACGTAACAATCATTAACACATACCATTCATTTACATTCATTAACACATAATTAAATTTATTAACACATAAAATCCAGTTGTTAACATATAATAAGATTACAATCATTTCTTTTTCTTTCTTTTTCAAGCTTGGAGGTAAAGACTAAGTGGACAATCATTGTATTCATCATTTGTCCCCTCTTCAGTTCTTTTTCCCTCTGCTCATGATCTAGCTAATGTATGCCTAGTTTTGTACTCACGACAAGGACATGTATGCAAAGGGGGGTCCACTGCAATAACAAAGAAATGGGTTAAATTCATGAGTTTTATTATTATTGTTACAAGTATTTCATTAATTAAAAGAAAATTATAGGGGTGCTCTTTACCTGATGGGGCCACATCATCTTCCTGATAACTTTGTCTAGCCTCATCCTCAACATCTTGAACACCCTCTAAATCCTCTGGAGTTGAAACATGAAAGGTTACATTAATCAATACACCAATTGCAATTAAATTTGTTTAAAGGAATAACAATGGTCATATTTACCTATTAGGGCCCCATCACGTTCCTGATGTTGTCTACCTGGATCATGCTCAACTTGCTCACCATGGTCTACATGGTTTAAAATAAAAATAAAAAAGGTTACATTAATTACTACACCAATTTCAATTAACGATGTTTAATTGTAATAATCATTACATGCTCATCCTCAACATCCTTGAACACCCTCTAAATCCTATAGAGTTGAAACACGAAAGGTTAAATTAATCAATAAACCAATTGCAATTAAATTCATTTAAAGGAATAAGAGTGGTCCTCTTTACCTGCTAGGGCCCCATCACATTCCTGATGTTCTCTACCTAGATCATGCTCAGCTTTCTCACCACGATCTACATACTCTAAAATAAAAACAAAAAAGATTACATTAATTACTATACCAATTTCAATAAAAGATGTTTAATTGTAATAATCATTACATAAAAAAAATTGTTTAGCACGTGAATACCTCCAGTACTGGGATGCACACCATGACCTTCATCATGTGCAGGTTGTGTTCCACCCTATACAGGCTGCATTCCAATGTCATGTGCATTGTTATGATTGCTTGATTATTTAAAACAAATATAGTCATATTATGTTGGAAATTAACATCGAATAGATTATAGATCAAGTATTCAATTTTAAATAATTTTCATTTAGCTTATTTACATGATTGACGGATGCACTGGATTCTTTTGTTTGCCCACTCAATCCTTTTAGATGTTCAACCATGGCTCTATAGCCCTCCCGGAAGGCAAATTTCATGTCATCTTCTGTGGGCACTCTATTGAATTAGAGCCTTGCATTTTTTGCTTAATATCATGAATTTTGCTTGTATTATTTAATGATTAAAAAAATTGTTTGCAATTTATTATTTCGATGCGATATTTCATTTATTGACACTTACAATTCATGTGGCAACTTTCATATAACCACTAGAGCCGAGTTTGTTTTGCCTATGCTTTTCTAGTCTTGCCTTAGTTGCCTTTGATGTGTCGGTAGTCTATAAAAAGTTTGAAATATGTTAGATTATATAAATATGAAGAGTAATTAGTACATAATTACATTCTTAATAGTATCACATACCTTCTTCTGCCTAGTGGTGTATTTCTTTTTTTTCCTTTCAACTCTCTCCTTTGCATCCAAAATCAGGTCCTTCCACTCCCTCTCTGGAATCATGGGGGGATGCTCATACTTTTTGTTCTTCTCTAAATGTGTCCTATACTGGTCCCTCACATACTTTAGGTGTTTGCCAGCTTGTTCAAGGACCTTGCTTTTCTCGAATGTCTCATTTTCGAACAACCCAACCAAACAGTTTATGAGCTCATCTTTTAACATTTTTTCTTGTTCATTCCACCATTTACGTATGGTGGGCCCAAATATCTCCAATGTAATTTCATGAAGATTATTATAAAAAACATCATTTCCTACAAACAAAAAATGGGATGATTAGTCCAAAACGAGTGATAATAAGTAAATTATAATTACTCTATATAGCATAATAATTTAAAGTACCTGGAACCTTCTCTATCTTTATGGGAAGAAAATATTCGGTCACCACAAATGTGACCGACAATGTTCCCATACTAGCAATATGGGAATATCCAAGAAATGTTGCTATGGTATCACCACTAGTGGCCTCTGCATCCTCATGTACATGTCTTGTTGCAAAAAATGAATCCAGTATGAAATGCCCCAAAGAAAGAACACTTCAAGGGAAATAAATACATAACAAAAGAGAGAGAAAAAGAGGGATCTACCAACTTCGGGGTCAATATGATGTGCACTATTGGATGTTTACATGTTGCGTGTTGTCGACATTGCAGTTGGCAATATAGGTGGTGATGATGGGATCTAATGAGGTGGCATTTGCACAAGAACATGGACATCACCTGCAAAATAATACATTAAATATACAAAACATTAAATATATGAGCAATAACATAGTGGTGCAGGAGCACCAAGAGCACAATGAGGAACTAGGACCAATTTTCTAAAGTAGTAGTTTTAATGTATGGAACATGGACATCGCCTAAACTACCTAGAGTACCCTAATCATGGCCACCAGCTTGATGAGGATGCAATATTTCCTATAAAAATAACACGTACATATTTTAGTTCCTAACATAAAAGAGTATAAAATATAAACCATTTTTGAACTTATGTTATAATTAAAGATTTCATTACTACTTACTTGCATGTTTTGTGCTCTCTGCATCCATTTTTGCAACCTCTCTTTTATTGCAATAGTTTGAGGGACTTGGTATGCCACAACAATAATTTCTCTATTAACTTTTTTTTGGATGATTCTCATCATTACGACAAGGTCTATGGAATATGTGATGTCATCATCACATAATAGTGAGTTCATCATTGTATTGTCATCAGGTAATGCAGGTGCATTTCCCTAAACATTCATCTATGACAAAAATATTAGTAACATTATCAAAATTACTCGAAAACCCTTAAGAAAAGAACATAATAATATAACATTTTGCTTCTATCTAATTTGTACAATTACAATGAGGTTTACTAGCTGGGTAGAAGGGCTAGGAGCTACATCCCTGTCTGTGCTATGTGTCGAATGAATGTCACCCTATGATAAAGATTAAATATAAAAAAAAACATTAGCGAAAAGAAACCAATAGACCTACCAAAAAAACTTAATAATAAAATGGTATATTGGTGTCATTAATTGAAATTTGGTTTAAATGGTATATAGTATGTACCAGCCCCATGATAGTAACTTTGTTTGTATCTATGTGATTCAAATTGTAGTCGATTAGCAGCTCTTCCCCCACACTTATTTATTTTATCGCACATACAAATACACGATTTCTCTCACATGCCTCAAATATGCAATTGGGTTGCTTATTAGTTGACCCAGGTCATGTACTATTTATAAAACCTGATATAATCCCTATTTCTTTTTGCCTTTCGTCAATGTACATAGCCACTCTTTTACTTTGATCATTATCTTTCTGTTGTATATAATTCGTTGAGAGTGCATACCTATGCATACTTTTTTATATCGAACAATCTGCATCCATTTTTTTATAATTGTAGAAAGGTCTGACATACTCCATCAATTCAGCAACTTTGTTGTAACAGACCTTTATGTCATCATACAAAATAGGCCCAAACCATGTAATGATGATGGTGCTTGTAATCCCAAAAAATAGTCACCTAAACCATGGGCCCCTAATCTCAACAACATCACCAAGGTCCTAACCAAAGGAAATTAAATCAACCTTGAGCACCTAATTAATTAATTCTTCAATCATTATTGTTACATGGCAAATAAATCACTCTATATTAATTAAATATTTATTTAATTAGTTAATCATTCCAAGTAAATCATTTTGATGAATTATCCTTTGAGAGTCACTGAAGATATTGTACAGTTTTTGGTCTGGAGTCATTGAAGATATTGTGCTTTGAGATTATTGCATCTTAGTTTAGCTTTTTGCATATTTAGTTAAATCGTTATTGCTTCCATTTATCTAGCTTACTATTCATTTATCTAGCTTACTATTCATTCATCTAGCTTAATCTTGCATACATTTATCTTATTCTTGTGCTCATCTAGATTAAATCCTTCATCTTGGTGTAGTCTAGTCACTGGTATTGCTTAGACAAATCTAAGAGCAAGTCTATACTCGCATCTTTTAGAAGGAAATAGGTTGATTTGTTATGGTTTTTATATTCATGATTATATATGTCTAACCATGCATGCAATGACTTAATTAAAGTGTTGTGTCTTACAGCTTACAAACTTTATCCATTTTTCACACACACATTTTTGGCACCCACCATGGGGTAGAAGACTGCATCTTTTGGCCTCGCAGATTAACTCATTTCTATTTTTTGGATTTATTTTTTCATTTTTTTTCGTACAGTTTCTGCAAAAACTCATACGAGTTTTCACAAAGGCCCGAATGACAAATTGCAAGTATCATACGGTCCGTCGTGAATTATCATACGGCTCTGTGAGAATACTCATACAGTATTCTAGATTTTGGTATTAAAACAGACTGCAATTTTGGGGTTTTTCTTATTGAATTTTGATGGTACTAATGCTAACCGTGGCTTCTTTTTTTTTGTCTGTCTAAGAGAATTTGATAGCTTAATTAGTTTTTGCAGAACGCTTCTCAAAGAACATGCATGTCGCACAAAAATAATATGACTACTGATTCATTATTTTTGTAGGTTGCCTGAGGAGATTCAACTGAACATCGTATATTCTTTAAATTCATTTTTTAGGCACTTAAATTGCTATCTGGTTAATGAACATATTTGTCTTTTGTGTTTTAAGAAAAATCTAAGAGGTAGGAGAGTATGCTCTAGACCCTCAAAGCTTTTTCTAAATTTGAGATTTGTGTACCTTTAGCAGGCCTATCACAGTGGAAAAATGTAATCACCCTGTGAGAAAGACCCAAGTGAGTACAACTGGACCTGAGCATTCCAACTCACTATAATAAATAGGCCTTTGGTGATTAAAGTCTCAGAGGATGGGATTATTTGAGTTTTCTCTTTGAGATCTCTCATATCTCGCATTTTGTAGGGCCTCACGGACTCAATCACATTTACGTGACTACAGCTTGTTTCAGTACCTTGTCAGGCTATAGGCCTCAATCATGCTTGTGTGACTTCAAGGGGTAATTACAAATGGAATTCCTGACTAAGAACTATAAGATAGAGGCTACTCGATTCACCTCCAAAAGGTGGATAATCTTTGTGCAAGAGAGATAGTAACTTTCCCAAGATACTTGTCATTTCATGGCCCCATTAGCATTTGGAGTTGGCTAATACGGCATTGAGAATCCATTGTGTGAGACTCAATGGTCATATTCTAATTAGCTATTGGGTGTGTACCTGAGTCTATAAGAAAAGTTTTTCTTCTCTAAGCAAACTTCCATAGGGTTAGCATGTTGTGCTTGAAGTCATTATACATCTTACGTGTTTTCTATTTTTTAATCCCTGAAACTGAAACTAAAATACTGAAACTAGAGAAAACAATCAACAACTCAATCATCAAAACTTTGTCCGTATAAAAAAAAAATTAGTCTCTGTCAATCATCAAAACTATGTCCCCGTAAGAAACTAGTATTTGTCCAATCCTCTATCGTACAAGTCTCCTAAATTATCGTCTAGCTATATACGAGTTGTCATACGAGTCTTCATTGGTCCTATCAGAATTGTTGTCCAGGTCTACAAAATTATCCTTCTGTTACTAGAAAATTGTCGTCTGGCCTTTAGTCTACTATCCTACGAATAATCATCATACTCATCAAGTTGTTGCCTGTAGAGAAATAAACTATCGTGTGAGTATAGGTAGAAACTCATATAAGAAATTGTTTGTGTCATCTGGGAACTGTTAAATTGTCATCTGGTTCTGAAAAACTCTGTCGTACGAATTCCTAATTTTGTCAATCCAGAAACTTATCTGTCTACACTACACACTTTTCCAGAATTGTCATACTTGCCTAATCAGTCTATAGTGAATATAAATCTGGTCATCATAATTATGCGCATAAACAATCTTAATAGTGTACCCTATCATTGTGTTGCACAATTTTGTCGATCATCTTTCGGTTAGTTCAAATCAACTACTTATCAAACTAAGTTACTTAGATCACATCTTATATAGGATAGATCATTCCTAAAACCAAACTAAGTCTTAGTCACTTCTTTTAAATCACTACGTCAAACATACAACTAGCTTCAATTTGTTCTTGACTTCTACATCACATCTAGTTCTCGATCAGATCAGTCATAAATGCCTGCTCAAACCAAAAGTTCTTGTAAGAAAGTTGCAAAAGGTAAAAGATCATCCTTTTCATTATAGGACAATCCATTCTTTGTAGAGGACCCTGTCTCTGACAAACCTTCATCATCAAATATACCAATTTTGATCAATCCTTATCTCCCACCATATCTGGAGAAAGGCAAGAAAGACAAGTTGCTAAACATGATACTTATAATAATATTAACACCCATGCTAATGATAGTGATTCCTCATCTAGCGATTTTGAAGCCTCTATACCTACAGAAGTTGTTATAAATAGTTGTCAAAAGGATAAAAATTTTCAAAAAATGATGAAGATTATCATGGCTAGAGAAAAAGAAGATTATTTTCTAGAAGTAGCAAAACAAGGCACTAAACTTCCTAATGATTATAACATTGAAACCCTTATCACTAAAGAGAAAGAGACACCCTTAGTGCTGGTAAACAAACAATTGCAAGCATTACTAACTAAAATCATCAAAACAATATTCTTTAGACACGATCTACCCATTCCCATTTGACAAAAACCTTTACATGCCTCCATTTCCTTCAAGAGTGGAGATTCCTAAGTTTGACAAATATGAAGGTAATGCAGATCCTCAAGACCATGTTAAATAATTTTGTGTTTTATGTATGGAGTTCATGCATGAAAAAACATATCTCATGCATCTTTTCCTGAGGAGTTTAGGAGGACAAGCTATGGAATGGTTTTCAAGCCTACCTATGGGAATTAAAACTTTTGAGGAATTAATCAAATTGTTTCTCCAACAATACTCCTATGACATTCATCATCCAGTCACTATGATCGAGCTTTGCAATACCAAACAGAAAATAGGAGAACCTTTTCTCACTTTGCTTCAATGTTGGAGAAAGATGTTCTCTAGATATTCACGGCCTATTCTAGATTCTTAGAAGATGGATATTTTTATCAATAACCTGATCCCTGAATTGAAATATAATATCCAAATGTAAGTATACCCTTCATTCAAAAAAATGGTAGATAGCTCCCTTAGAATGGAAGATGTTCTTATAAAGAAAGGAGATATATCACTTTGGAAAGAAGCACAACAAGGCTTAGTTCCAAAGAAAAGAACAAATACTAGTGTATACACCTAAAAATGGTCTGAAGATAATTAATTAAATAAGCAATTATTTAATTAATCTCCCTCCCCAATTTAATTGAATTCACTAAGCAATTTGATTAAAACTCCCCATTCATCTACTTATTAATAAATCTAAGGATTTATTTAATAGGTTCATTTCAATAATCCCCTTTAATTAATTAATTCAAATTAGTTAATTCCCCCCATCATATCATTTCTTCTAATCCTTTAATTACTTAAACCAAATCAAATTCATGAGTTGTTGAGATTAATTATCCTTTTCCTATTATTTGAATTTTTAAATTCAAATTCTCCTAACTTCTACCACTCCTAAACCTAACCATTCCTAAACCTAACCCATTCTACCTACCCACATGTCCCCTTTTATCCAACATCTTCTAGAACCTTTGTGACACTTGTCACTAAGTGTTCCCTTTCATCTAACTCCTTCTAGAAGCCTCTTGACACTTGTCACCATAGAGATGATAGATGTTCCCTTTAATCCAACCCCGTTTGCCAATTTCCTCCAATTTAACTATTGATATCTTCAAATTAATCTTGACTGTTGATTCTTGCCACCTCACCCCTAGCCTTGGGAAATCCTATAAATAGACCTCGTTTTGGAGAAATGTGGGTCCCAATTTCATATCATTCTTGCATATCATTTGATTCATCTCATTTGCATTCAAGCATTATTAATATAGGCATCTAGCTTATAGCTTATCATTCTTAGCAATGTTATCATGCTCAATTTTAGCTTAATTGCATCTTCATTCTAGCCTATTTTCTAGATCAATCATGAATGTAGCTTAATCATGCTATTCTTTCTAGATCATGCATTTTCATCATTCAAATCCTCCATCTAAGTGTAGTCAAGTTATTGGAGTTTGCATACCAAGATCTGAGAGCAAAATTCATACTCGCATTTACTAGGAGGTGATAGATCGCTTAGCTATGGTTTTATCTTTCTCTGATTTAATTCACTAACCATTGCTTGTAATGATTTATTGAGTACATTGTGTTTGTAGATACAAGTACACTTCACAAAGCATGACATTTTAGTACCCACCATCGGGCTCAAATCATCATTTTCGGCCTCTCAAGCTTCAACAAACATTCATCTCTATTGGATCAGAATCAAAATATCATACGAGTTGATTTTCCAACTCGTACGAACTACCTTTTTATTCTTAGGTGGAACCTCATCCTATGTCGTACGAGCCCATTTCTCCTGTCATATGAGGTATAAAGTCTTGTCATACGAGCTCCTTTGTTAGTAAATCTTGTATCATACGAGTTCATTTTCATTGTTGTACGATAGCTAAATTCATTTCATACGAATTTCTGGCTGTAAAATTCTGTATTGTACGAGCTGGTTTTGGTCTCTATGCGAAATCTAAATTTGTGTCATACTAATTGGAAAATAGTGTCGTACGAGTCTCTAGTTCTGTGATTTTTAACAAGACTGCATGTTAGGGTTTTCTGATTTTAATCCGAGATTTTCTAACACTAACCCTGATCTGTTTGTGAGATTTTTGGTAGCCTAACTATTTCCTACAGGATGATTGACGAAGATATGCTTGTCAAAGACAAATTTCAAAAACACAAATCATGACTACTAATGGATCTATTTTGCAAGTTGCCTATGAATTCAACTAAACCTTGTCTATTCATTAAAGTTTTCTAAGCACACTTCAATTTTGCTAAAGGAAATGAACAATCATGTATTTTGTGTCTTTGATGATAGGCGAGTATGCTCTCACCTTTCTTAGGTGATCAGAAAGCTAGACTCATCTATTTCTTTCATTAGTGCATTTCTTTAGCAGGCCTACTCTCCCAAGGAGTAATAACTCTTATCCCTTAAGGTCGGTGAGAGGGGAACGACCTAAGTGGGAATGGCTAGCACCAAGTAATCCAACCCACTATAAAATAAATGTGTTTTTGATGAAAATCAAAGCAATGGAAGTGCTCAGGAATAGCTCTCCTTCATACCTTCAGGTATATCAAACCTTGGTTTTCAAAGTTGGGAGACCTCTTAATTGAGTTTATACCCCGATGTGCCGAACGAATCCCTTACTAGTGTCAGTTAAAATAGAAGCTACCTGATTCACCTCTAAAAGGGTGATAATCTTTGTGCAAGAGAGATAGTAACTCTCCCAAGACACTTGCCATATCATGCCCCCATTAGTGTTTGGAGTTGGATAATACGGCATTGAGAATCCATTGCATGAGACTCAATAGTCGTATTCTGATTAGCTATTGGGTGTGTACCTAAGTCAACAAGCAAAGGTTTTCATTCTCAGCCAACTTCCTTAGGGTTTAGCTTGATGGGACTCATTTATCACATCATGTGTTTGATGTGTATTCATCCCTAAATCGACAAATCAGACATCCAAAAATTGGAAGACATAAGCAAAACATTAAACTTTAGCTATCAAAAATTCAACCAAACATACATTTTTATCTTTGTCTAGTTATCTATCATACAAGTTAGGATCTTTGTCATATGAACCTGTTTGCATAAAATCTTGTGTCGTACTATACAAAATTTTGTATCATACGAGTCAGTTGTTTTGTCGTATGGTTCAGAAAAGTGTGTCATACGAGCCTCTACTTTTTACATGAAAACTTTTGTTTTGTCGTATAGACTCATATCTTGTATCATTCTAAGCTGCATATCTTGTCATATGAAACTCTACATTTGTCAGTCCAGAGCTGTGTCCTATATTCCTGTTTCAGATTTGTCATTTCTGCCTGATCAATTTGAAGTAAACATAAACACCTGTCATCTGTCAGTCTATGCTTAGATTGTCCGCTTGGTTCACTTGGTCAAGTTATCATTCGTCAAAATTAGACTTTAGAAAATATACACCTTAAGATTTTCAAGTGCTCACCTTCAACAAGTTCAAAATCTAAACATCTCAAAGTGCATTATTGCCCTCTTTGGTAAACTCGTCACTCAAACATAGTTTCTCATCAGGATCAATCATCCTTTATCACGAAACTGAAATGTTTGGTCAAGATAATCTTGGTCCACATCGTAGGATATATCATTCCTTCTAGACTTGGTTCTTATCAAATCATCATCATTGCACTCCTAAACCAAAGATCAAAAAACTTGAATTCTCTTTTATTGTCATATCGCACTATCACACTCACCTTGACATTTGATCACTTATCAAAACAACTTTTAGACAATCGAACCCCTGAAATAGAAACAAAAACATTTGAAATAACTAAAGATCATATCAACATGAAATACCAAGGAAAAATACAAGTAACAATCCAACATATCAGAGCAATCAAACAAGTTCAAAATCACAATCTAACTATGTTAAAACCTCATAAGGATTCAAATACATCTCAAAAGAAAGGTGGCTCTTTTATGCACCTCTTAAAGAGATCCCTAAAGGATTTGGCTAAAGAAGATCAAAATCGTGCACCCATATCTAACAATGATCCATCCATCCATGAGAAAATTGATTATCCAAAGGCATCTATTCCTACACCTCTTGAAAGCTTGCAAGAATCTTCCATAACATCCTTGCCAAACAATACATCCAAAGCTAAATTTTCCCAAGCGATATCTAGGATTGCCATCAAACCTATTTTAGAGGATCCTATTCAAATCTCATCTCCTTCATATCCAAGGCATTAATTCCTTGCAGCATCCCAACAACACTCTCTTGCAAATTGAAGTCCTCATTCATAGAACGCTTGTTAAATGAGACCTAATAGATGGGGGAGCTAGCTTGAACATTTTCTCTATGAATCTTGTTCATGCTCTAGGCTATTCAAAAGATGTAGTTGATCCCCAGAAAAAGATAAAAATCAAAGAACATAATGAAGAAGAGAATTACTCTAAAGGAATGGTGATATTACCCATCATAGTGGGACCTTTACAAAAAGACACAGCATGACAAGTTCTAGACTTGGACCTACCATATAACATACTCTTGGGAGGACCATGGATACATGATATATAGGTTGTCCCATCAACATACCACCAGTGTGTAAAATTTCCCTACAATGGGCAGGAAATCACAATATCAACAGAATCAAATCCATTGCAGTGTTGTAGTAATCTGAGATCAGCTCAAGAGGTCATTGTTTCACATAACAAAGAGGCAGCATCTTCAAGCACACAATCCAAGGAACAATCATTTTTATCAATTTTGTCGAGCATGTAAAAACAAATGCAGCTAAGAGATCAAGGGATCAGAGAATATTTTCTATCATGGAAAAACAAACTAGAACAACTTGAAATTGAAAGGGATGAAGAAGCAGATATAGTAGTTGGTGTAGTCCACACGTATGCGGGACAAATGTTATGAACTAGTTCACTTGAATTAGAATCACATTTAGCTAACTTGGACTTAACCGAGGATGATCAAGATCTTCTTACGCGAGATCATTCTGATGAGAGTACCATTTTAGACATCGACATACATATTGAAAACTTTGATACATCTATCTTGACCCTTGGAACCCTTGAAACTATTCAACCTGAAAACCCTTTATCCTTAATCCACACCGAGCTTATTGATTGGGAAAATGAAGGACATACTAACATTGATACCTTACCAAATGACCATGCCATATCCTTATATCTTAATGAAATCAAACCCACAATAACTTTCACCAGGGATTCTACTAACGTATCTTTGAGTCAAGTGGGTGTTAAATCTCCTAGTCACAAAAGTGAAAATCAAGAAAACAATATCAGGTCTAATGCTGAAAACCATTTATTAGCAACATTGGACCAAGAAAAAGTAAAAATAAAGGACGCATCTAACGGTGAAAACCTCCTTGAGGCGCTAGAAGATGGGAGATTTGACACCTTACCTGAATTTTATCAAGAAAAGTCATCTATCATAATAGCACCAGCAGAGGAAGTTATCATTAGCACAACTGATCTACATCCAGCAATCTCTCTATCAAAACTAGCAAGGCAAAAATATTTTGAACCATTCAAAAGATGGCAAGTCAATTTTACCTATTCATATATAGATATTTCAGGGTCTGATCCATATCTTACAATACATCACCCAAATATCAGTCCAGGAGCAAGCATCAATAATGAAACACATCATGGATCAGGAGAAGAATATGAAGCATTGGTAACAGGTATCAAATTGGTTGTAGAATGGAATATAACACAACTTAAAGTCTTTGGAGACTCTTAGCTCATCATTAATCAAATCAATGATGACTATCAAACAAAAGATGACAAATTCATGCCTTACAAAAAGATGGTGGATGATATCAAGAAGTACTTTGTAGAAATCACTTTTGAACAGATTCCAAGAAATGACAACAAAGTAGCAGACACCATGGCTACACTTGCTTCTCTATTGCAGACACAGGAAAATAAACAGCATTATGAATTCCTAGTAGAATTGTTGTTTCATCCCACCTATAATTATCCTAATTCCCAAACCATCTGTCAACTTATTGGACACAATTCCTCTTGCTATGGCCAAACTTACACATACCTGAAAGACAATATACTACCTCTGGACTTATCAAAGAACCAAAAGAGAAACTTTATTCGTCAATCCTCCCATTTTATTCTCATCATAGATACCTTGTTTAAACAAGATCTAGACGGTACTCTCTTAAGATGTCTCGAACAAGAAGAATCTGAGAAGGCCTTACATGAAGTCCATAATGGCATTTGTGGCACTCATTCAAGTGGTCTTACCCTTTCAAAAAAATCAAACGCTTGTGCTATTATTGGCTGACGATGGAATGAGATTCGTTTTGGATAGCAAGAACATGCAAACAATGTTAGATCCATGGGAACTTGATCCATGCACCAACACAAGAACTTCATGTATTAGAAACATCTCTGCCTTTCTGCCAATGGGGTCTTGATCTGGTAGGAAAGATAAATCCTTCTTCATCTAATGGTCACAAATTCATCCTTGTAGCTACAGAATATTTCACAAAATGGATTAAGGTTGTACCTCTCATCAACATCACATGAAAACAAATTATTGCATTTATCTTGAATTACATCATCTGTCACTATGGAATACCAATGACCATTATCACAGATAATGGGTGACCATTCAAAACTCAGGATGTACAAGAGCTATGTGAGAAGTTCAAAATCTAGCACAGATTCTTCACACCATATTATCCACAAGGAAATGGATAGGTAGAAGCATCTAACAAAACTATTCTGAAAATCCTTAAAAAGACAGTGAATGATGCTGGGAAAGATTGGCATATTCAACTAAATCCTACTATATGGGCTTTACCGCACTAGTATCCGCACACCGACAAGTGCCACACCTTTCTCTCTTGTATATGGATCAAAAACCATATTTCCAATTGAAATAGAGATACCCTCTCTACATGTATCACTAAAAGGTCTCATCCTAGATGAAGAACAACGAGTATCTAGACTACAAGAGTTAGAATTGATCCAGGAATGAAGACAAAATTCCTTTGATCATCTGAAGGTATATCAATAAAGAATGTGTCGGAGCTATAACCACAAGGTTAAACCATGAATCTTTCAAGTGGGAGAACTAGTGCTAAAAGAAAATCCACGCAACCAGGTAGATCGAGAAAAGAAAGGAAAATTTGAACCAAACTGGTTAGGTCCATTTGTGGTCACAATAGTATTTGGATCAGGAGCATATCGACTATCAACACAAGACAGAGATCAGCTCGAGGAACCTATCAATAGCATGCACCTGAAGAAATTTTATGTTTGAAAAATAAAAAAAAATAAAAAATAGTGAAAAAGCAGAAAAATCCTAAAAAGTAAAAAAGAAAAAAAAGAAAGAAAAAAATCAAATATCAAAAAAAGTGCAATAAAAACAGATGGTAAAAACCTAGCAAACAGGCACTATCTGTCAGCTAGCTCTTCCATCTATTAATTCATACATTCTTTCTGGTTGTATTCATCTTCCATCAATGCTATTCATATACATCATAAGCCTTTGTACATACGCAGACATCCCAGGTGGCTTCTTGCCAAGGTTTGGATCATTGGATATATCATAACAAATTTGTTTCTAGGCTTGGGGCAAAATCTTGCACTTTGTAATGCCCCACCAAGAAACCCCAAAGGGTTTAAGTTAAAAACACTCGAATAGAGTGTAAATATTTTTTTATTTTTTTTATAATAATAATTATGAGCGTTAAAAATAAGTTACAACATTTAGATAATTTGGAGTTATCTGAAAACTTAGATAACATAGCAGAAGACTAAACAAACCTAAGGAGTTTCCCAATACAATTACGTAACCTTACACCTAACTCAACTCGCGACAATTGATCCAATTAAGTTGGATATCTTAATTACATGTTAATACTTAAGACATGGATAAATATTATGTTTGATGAATTTACAACATAGAATTTTAGGAAGCGTTCATTTATTTTGAATGGATAGGAGACCAAGACAAGGTTATTACTCAATGCACTTTTAAATATAATTAACTTAAGAGTCCACCCACTAATGTGCAATGTGACTAATATAACAAAGTTCATTCATTTGGGTTTTAAGATAACCACCCACATTTGATATTTTTCTTAAATATTAAAAGTATGGCTAATAAGATGAGATTCATTCATTAAGGATTAAACTTCCATTAATAGAGTGTGGTTCCCTCATTAAAGTTTAAGCATCACCAACTAAAGAGTCGTAGTTATTATATGGAGGGTAAAATGTAATTAGCCATAGGGTTCATTCATTGGAGTTTTAATTATGTTGATAGAAGGAGCTCATATCATTAAGGTGAAAATGTATTAGGAACACATGAGTTCATCCTTTAAATTAAGATATATTTAGCAAGATGATATTCATCATAACAGGATTAAAATATAAGTTCATAGTGATGTTCTCCCTTTAGGATTAATATACAATTATCTTATTGCATATCACTCTTTTTAATTAAATGAAGTTAATATGAGAGAAATACTTTTACTAAGATTAAGATATAAACAACTAATTGAATCCTTCCCTTTTCAGTTCATTTTTAGCAATCATAAAGAAATTCATTTATTTGGGTTATAAATATGGAAGGCTAGTTGAGTTCACCCATTTATAAAATTAATCTGATAAAGATTATTTGTTAAGATTAAAACATAAACAACTAAGTAAATTCATCTGATAAAGTGAAATATAATTAACATGGTGGTACTCATTTACTAAGGTAAAAAGGTAGATATCTATATGATGTTCATCCTTTAGTTTTCAACTTAGAAATTACAACATTAGTTCTAACTTTATTGCCCATACACATTCGTTCAACCAACATGCTTATTAACAAGTTAATCCAATGATGTAACCCAGCAAGATTCTTTCCACTATTACTACTTTTAATTAACATTATCAAAATACTTTTCCATAATCAAACTTACAATGTTTTATGAACTTGATTACTACATTTGTCAAGATGAATAATTTTATGCACTTAGATTTAATTTCGTTAATTTCCCATCGTACACTTTACAAGATAACAACCATACATGATAACTTAAAGCATGAAACAAAGGAAGCTAAAACATCGCATAACACAGATATGATCTCGGAGTTCACCCCTAAAGGGCTACATCTCCGGGTCTGCTCAACTGCAAGACCCCTTTGGTATTATATCATTAGGAATACATAATTTATAAGTCTTTTACATCTTTGCCACTTAGGCGAACACAACCAATATACAATGATCACCTCGGTTAGAAATTTACATAATGATCCCTTTTGATGCGGATCCAACTGAATGCTTCAAAACAATTATGAGTTCTATTGACCAATGATACTCTAACTAGGAACGTAACCGGCTATGACCAACACAAGTAACCAGATGACAAGGACCAAACAAACTTATCAAAGCCTTGCTAGCACATACACAAGTGAACACATAAAATAAACTTGCCATATTTTCCATTATCTATCTCACATCTTCGGGGAACAAACAACTAAACTATTTATTTTACTAAAAGAAGGTATCATTTTCTTCCAAACTTCCAATCGACACCTTATTAAGTTTCTGATGATCTTGTTAGCATATCAGTAGAGTTTTCAAAATCTCCATGACGGACTTTAGATACTTTAACATTTTCAATTCCCATTTCTAAGTTCTCAGAATGATCAGACCGAATCACCATGCATTTCTTGAATACTATTTTATTTAAAAATCACTGGTTATTAAATACTATTCAACATATAAATATATATACATTTCTTTAAAAAAAATATATAGTGATAGTATTGTTCTATAATGTACCATTTCAACTTAATTATTTATTGATACATAAATTAACCTTCTCTTTAAATTTATATATCAATAAAAACCAATTAATTATCAACCAAATCTATATTTAAGAAAACTGCCCTAAAAATCAAATTGTATATTTTATTGTATTATATATATTTTTTTTAATAATAAAAAAATTAAAACTAAAATAAAATGAAAACTTAAAATAAATAATAAAAGAAAGGGGCACTGCGGGGCCCACCTTCCAACACGGAAGAGGTGGGAATCCCGCAGCTCCCTCGCGGCTCGGCGGTGGCACAGGGATTCCCCTGCGGCCACTGTGCACGCAAGGTTTCCCTGTGGCCACAGTGAATGTAGGGTTCCTTGCGGCACTGTGGGAAGGGGATTTCCCTGCAGAGCCACGGAAGTAGGGGAGAAATGGGGGAGGGGGCAGCGGCGCGAGCTGAGCATTGGCTCCTCCGCCCGCCAAACCCTAACCCCAAAATACATTTTTTTTTTTTGTTTATTTTTTTTTTTTGTATAAATTTTTTTATACAGTCTAGTTTCGCCCCAAACAAAAATTTATTTTGTTTTTTTTTTATTTTTAAAATCACAAAATGAAAAAAACTAAACTCACATAAATCCTCCATTAATCCATTTATGACAGGCACAGCCATTTTTGCCCTTTTATTTTACTTTTTTTCAGAATGTTTAAACCAAGAATGGGGAAGATTTTCTCCTTTCAAAATGTCCAAGAAACCATGAAAAACCTTGAATCCAAGGACAACCAAGCTATTCAAAAATTGAAGCTAAATCTTAAAGACATTCATGGGCATTATCATTGCCTTTTCCAGCATTTCATGGAGAACATTCAACACAAATTAGTATTTTTTTTATTTTTTTTTTGATTCAACAATAAGTAAAAGGGTGGATTGGAATCCTACCTCCAAACGCATTCTAGGAAGAGTTTTGATGAAGAGCTCCACCTGCAACTCAAAGCAAATCTCCCATTTTTCCAAAATTTCCCCATCTCCATTTTTTTTTCCAAAAAGCTCTCCAGAAAGAACCCCCCAAAAATATTCAAAAACTAGGTTAAATGAGAAACCCTATTTTTGACCTAATTTTCAATTTCGAATTTTAAGCATTTATATTTTTTTGAAAATAAAAAAAAACATGAAAATGGAAATCATTATTTTCCCCTACTCAATAAATCTAACTCGTTTTATTCTAATTAAAATTAAAATGCCTCTATTTCTTATTTAATTCTAATTTTAATTTCTCCATATTACTTTAGCCAACATTTATATTTTGAACTATTTAACAAGGGTAAGGTATTTAAATTAATTTAAATTTCCAAAAATCAATCCTTTATACTATATCAACCTTACAAGTAACGAAAACAATAATTTCTTATAAATAATAAAAATTACCCTTTATATTCCAAAATGCAAAAATGATTAATTTATTTCTATTTCTCAAATGACTTTAAATTTTTCCTTTGTAAAACGCATAACTCATTAAATTCATTATTATTAAAATTAACTATTAAATTGACTCGCTATAACATAATAAAGCGACCTTTTTAATAAATGACTAATCTCTTGAAAGAAACCTATTTATTTTAATTCCTCAACTTTTAATGCGTAAATGAACACATTATTTCAATTTAAATGCTTTAAGCTTGCTAGGATTATTATTAAAGCGATCTCTTTAAATTAACGATTAATCATATAAAAGAAACTACCTATTTTAAATTTCTAAATTACTAATGCATACATCTACTCATTAAATTGAATTTAATACTTAGGATAACAACCTCCACTTACCCCACGCATGGCATGCAAATCAAGGAAGTCCACCAAATCACACGACATGCAACCCAACAAAAAGACAGCGCCACGAACCACACACGATGCTCACCTGACCATGGCTAAGGCAAGACGAGAGTTTTATGACCCCCAAATCCGAATTCTGAGGATGGAGGAGGTTTACTCAAACTTGCGAACCTCGAAGGAGATGAACCTCGCCCTAGGCGGTGTTGTACCTGCAATCTCCTGCACCCATGAATCATGCAAGCATACATATACATATACATATTCAATGAAGGCGTTAGCTCGAGATTTATCACAAGAGTTAGGAAACGATTACATTTACACAAGAATCGATGCAAAAGCACAATAATAGGTATGCACGATTATTTATATTATCTAAACTACACATTGCATCACAGTTAACCTACCATTCAAGAATGCCACATAGGAAGTCAACCAAGGTCAAACGGGTTTTACAAGTCCGACTAGGGTAGGGGCATTACATTCTCCCCCCTAGGCTGTGAATTTTTCCTAGAAGTCGCAAAGCTAAACGGAAGTCCTGCAACACTTATTAGCCCTTAAACTCAATTAACAATTATCAATTTGCACAACCAACTATTTTGTCATCATCTTAGATCATTATTCATAAATCCTCTATGAGTGTCATCATCCATTAACAAAAATGCATCTAACATCATTCACATCTTAGAATATTCAAGAATTTGCACACAACCATAGTAGAGAACGAGACTTTTTTTTTTCCTTTTTATGACACCAAATTAAAGAAATTAAAATATATAAACACAGTTATCATACTCATCTATCAAAAATGACAAGAAGATATGCCCTCAAGATCACTTGCGTTCACCAATTCATCTCTTTTCATAAAACTTTATCTCATAGAACTAGCTTCAAATATCAATTTCTACAACCAAGTTAACTTTTGACAAATAAGAGCAACGTAAGAACTCAATTGTTTACACTTTTCAAACGTACAAGAACCTTTCCAATGACTATTCCCCATAACATAGTGACAAGTTAATACCATTTATTCCATGATTGCACATACTATCCATCCACAAGACTAGTTTGCACAACACAAAAGGCCACATGTGAGCATGTCTAATGCTCGGTCAAAGGTAACATATACGATCAACATGTCTATGCCTGCTCATAGAACAAATACATGATCATCAATATCCAACATCTCACTCTAGGGCTTGATGGTGCTAGGGTACACCATAGCGGTGCTACCTTCCATACAAGTCCCTCGTGAATATCCCTTGTTGTGTAAGGTGTTTAGCCTCCAAGAGATAGTCACCACTCATAGGTAGGTAGTGGATCCTAGCTGTCTCACAGCCTCACATACCTCCATCCTCAAGGTTCCCTACGTCTACTTCCTCGTATACACTCATCCAAGACCATCTCCTATGTTCTTGGAGAGGAATTCACATTGCAACACAAGACCAGCATATGAAAACAATAAGGATAAACCGGTTTAGCCACCAAAGTACAAAAGAATAAAGATAATAATTGTCAATTCCAACAATAAGACAAGAAAATAATTTCTGGATTTGCAACATCAAATCAAGTAAGATCAAGATTGCAAGATCGTGGCTAAACTGTCAAGGTCAAAGTAAAATACATTGTTGGCCCACAAGGAAATAAATAAATAAATAAAAGAAAATCATAAGTGCACATTACATCACTACGTGACTAGTAACTAGCCACCAACGAGGAAGGAAGGAACAATCGTCTAGCTGTCCTAGTAGCTCATCACGTGGTGTGGCCAAGTCACACATCCGCATGGCATGGCAGTGTGCACCTCGGCATCACCCCGCATCACATCGTCACGTGGCATGGCTCTACCCTATACCTAGCGGTAGGCCGCATGGAAATGTCTACTACATCCCGCATCGTGTCTCAGCATGGCATGGCAATACTCCAAGTGGACAAGGCACGCAATGGACATATCCCGCATGGCAGTGTACCCCGCGGATAAGGCATGTGTCGGTCACACCCCGCACAGTGATGTTCCTCTCAGGATACTCACCGTAAGCCAGAGGTATACATGGCTAAGGTCTACCCACAAGTCTACCAATACTAGTTAGTTGGCAACTTATGTAAGAAAAATAACACGCCTCTCATGAAGACAAGGCAACAGATGCTCCAATAAAATCCATCAATATGCTCAAGAATTGTCATCTATATGCTCAAAATAAAGGATAGGAATTAGGCTGGCACACATGAACCTCATAAATCGGTTCATCACAAGGGGAAGTATAGAGTACACCTATGTTACAGTTCATTACAAAACTATACTTTTCCTCAAAATAGGGAAGCTAAAGTCGCTTCACGTCGACATTACTCGTACGTTGTTCATACTATTCAAGGAATGGTGACTTCTACTACTACCCCTTCACATACTGACTTATCAACAACCTGTGGGTTGGCACTCAGTAAGGAAACAAATAAGAAACATCACATAGATAGGTATGGTTTCCCATACTCATAAGCAAACATATTCCCCATGGTTGATTACTTCACCATCCCATGGGCACACATAGCAAGTACGGGTTTCTTACAACACACACAGAATAGCACCATTACTGGTTTAGTCACATTTACGGGGAGTACTTTACATTATGCTAACATATACTTAAGGGAAGTTTTAATTATGCTTTACATATGAATCACCAAACAAATTTTACTCTAGATACACGTACTAAAATTCTCAACAATTCAAATTTACACAAAGAAATAACATCATTTTGATATCTTTCTCAATTTCCCCTAAGCATTTTCATTCACATTACTAACTATGCAATTTCCCTTCCCAAGATGAAAAACTTTCCCCTTTCAATTAGAAGCCCAAAACAACATACAATTTCATATGCGTCATAAGAATTTCCTTTAAATCACTGCATTCTACTAGTATTTCAAAAACAACAATTCCTATATTTTAGACAAGAGGAGGAAAAGAGTTGGAAAATCATCTATTTCCTACGAATACACAAGAATTGCAAGATCACACCATATGATCAGATATAAGTCTATCATTTTAGTTGCATGGTTTTCATTTCGCTATCTTTTAGGAAGATGCCAAAGCATCCTAACATGACATTTCTAATCATTATTTGTTGTATTATATTGTTCTATTTTTCCGAACAAGAATTCAAGACACCCAAATTTTCTTTTGTAATGCAAGTCTTCTTGAGAACAATCACCATTCGTGATACGATACAATACAGTAATAAATCAAATCTAACATTGAAAATTCATAATACGACAAGGAGGTAAATGAAGAGCTATCTACTAAATTTTACACATTTAATGCATGCAATTCAACAAGTCTTTCATTTACTCTTTCTTAAACACAATAAGGCAATTATCTAAATCCAAAGCAAGTTAAATGGTGTGTCACTTAATAGGTCCTAAATCACACTAGTTGAATAAGCACATAAAACAATCTTTCGAGGAGCACATTAATACACTCCTGAAGCTACTACAACATGTCCTCTTTTGGTATTCCTTTCACATCAAGCAATTTTTACAAAATCACTATGCGCATTTTAATGCACCTTACTTAAGATGGAATTTAATTATATTACTCCTACCAAGCACATGGAGAATCCTTTAATTCAAACATACCATTTCCTAGCATTAACCAAAAATTAACTCCCAAACCAATCCCTTTCACAATTTAAAACACAAAACGTTATGAGGCTCACACAAGGGCTCAAGATATATCATCCTTTCTCTTGCAATAAGAAAACCTAAATAAGAGATAATTACACATATCAATTCCTTTTAATTTACTAGAGAGAGAGAAGAGGAAGAGTCATAATCACTCAATTTACCACATAATAAGCATCAATATTTTCCATACTAGTCTTTCAAGTGGACAATCACTAAAATCGATCAATACCATAAACAAGCACATACCATACTTTTAGATTCAAAACATTAACAACCAACCCAGATGGATTAGTCAAAAGAGTAAAACAAATCAAGAATGAAGGTACATATGACTCCCTTTCAAAGTAAGAGAAATCATAGACCAAGACCTCAATAAGCAGACAAAACACCAACAATTATTCCCAAAACACCCACATCAATAAGGTGAAAACAAGGTGTGAACACACACGTTACACACAAGTAGGGTTTGTTAAATCACACCCTCACATCAAGGAGGACAAGCATACAACATAAGATAGACACACACACACCAACTAAGGGCACAAGCAAAACCAGAGATCCTAGTGTTGCAACATGGGCTCTGATACCAAGTGTAATGCCCCGCCAGGAAACCCCAAAGGGTTTAAGTTAAAAACACTCGAATAGAGTGTAAATATATATATTTTTTTTTTATAATAATAATTATGAGCGTTAAAAATAAGTTACAACATTAAGATAATTTGGAGTTATCTGAAAACATACATAACATAGCGGAAGACTAAACGAAGCTAAGGAGTTTCCCAACGCGATTACATAACCTTACACCTAACTCAACTCATGACAATTGATCCAGTTAAGCTGGATATCTTAATTACATGTTAATACTTAAGACATGGATACATATTATGTTCGATGAATTTACAACATAGAATTTTAGGAAGCGTTCATTTATTTTGAATGGATAGGAGACCAAGACAAGGTTATTACTCAATGCACTTTTAAATATAATTAACTTAAGAGTCCACCCACTAATGTGCAATGTGACTAATATAACAAAGTTCATTCATTTGGGTTTTAAGATAACCACCCACATTTGATATTTTTCTTAAATATTAAAAGTATGGCTAATAAGATGAGATTCGTTCATTAAGGATTAAACTTCCATTAATAGAGTGTGGTTCCCTCATTAAAGTTTAAGCATCACCAACTAAAGAGTCGTAGTTATTATATGGAGGGTAAAATGTAATTAGCCATAGGGTTCATTCATTGGAGTTTTAATTATGCTGATAGAAGGAGCTCATATCATTAAGGTGAAAATGTATTAGGAACACATGAGTTCATCCTTTAAATTAAGATATATTTCGCAAGATGATATTCATCATTACAAGATTAAAATATAAGTTCATAGTGACGTTCTCCCTTTAGGATTAAAATACAATTATCTTATTGCATATCACTCTTTTTAATTAAATGAAGTTAATATGAGAGAAATACTTTTACTAAGATTAAGATATAAACAACTAATTGAATCCTTCCCTTTTCAGTTCATTTTTAGCAATCATAAAGAAATTCATTTATTTGGGTTATAAATATGGAAGGCTAGTTGAGTTCACCCATTTATAAAATTAATCTGATAAAGATTATTTGTTAAGATTAAAACATAAACAACTGAGTAAATTCATCTGATAAAGTGAAATATAATTAACATGGCGGTACTCATTTACTAAGGTAAAAAGGTAGATATCTATATGATGTTCATCCTTTAGTTTTCAACTTAGAAATTACAACATTAGTTCTAACTTTATTGCCCATACACATTCGTTCAACCAACATGCTTATTAACAAGTTAATCCAATGATGTAACCCAGCAAGATTCTTTCCACTATTACTACTTTTAATTAACATTATCAAAATACTTTTCCATAATCAAACTTACAATGTTTTATGAACCTGATTACTACATTTGTCAAGATGAATAATTTTATGCACTTAGATTTAAAGTCATTAATTTCCCATCGTACACTTTACAAGATAACAACCATACATGATAAATTAAAGCATGAAACAAAGGAAGCTAAAAAATCGCATAACACAGATATGATCTCGGAGTTCACCCCTAAAGGACTACATCTCCGGGTCTGCTCAACTGCAAGACCCCTTTGGTATTATATCATTAGGAATACATAATTTATAAGTCTTTTACATCTTTGCCACTTAGGCGAACACAACCAATATACAATGATCACCTCGGTCAGAAATTTACATAATGATCCCTTTTGATGCGGATCCAACTGAATGCTTAAAAACAATTATGGGTTCTATTGACCAACGATACTCTAACTAGGAACGTAACCGCCTATGACCAACACAAGTAACCAGATGACAAGGACCAAACAAACCTATCAAAGCCTTGCTAGCACATACACAAGCGAACACATAAAATAAACTTGCCATATTTTCCATTATCTATTTCACATCTTCGGGGAAGAAACAACTAAACTATTTATTTTAATAAAAGAAGGTATCATTTTCTTCCAAACTTCCAATCGACACCTTATTAAGTTTCGGATGATCTTGTTAGCATATCAGTACAGTTTTCAAAATCTCCATGACGGACTTTAGATACTTTAACATTTTCGATTCCTATTTCTAAGTTCTCAGAATGATCAGACGGAATCACCATGCATTTCTTGAATATTGTTTTATTTAAAAATCACTGGCTATTAAATACTATTCAACATATAAATATATATACATTTCTTTAAAATATATATATATTGATAGTATTGTTCTATAATGTACCATTTCAACTTAATTATTTATTGATACATAAATTAACCTTCTCTTTAAATTTATATATCAATAAAAACCAATTAATTATCAACCAAATCTATATTTAAGAAAACTGCCCTAAAAATCAAATTGTATATTTTATTGTATTATATTTTTTTTTTAATAATAAAAAAATTAAAACTAAAATAAAATGAAAACTTAAAATATATAATAAAAGAAAGGGGCACTACGGGGCCCACCTTCCAACATGGAAGAGGCAGGAATCCCGCAGCTCCCTTGCGGCACGTCGGTGGCACAGGGATTCCGCTGCGGCCACTATGCACGCAGGGTTTCCCTGCGGCCACTGTGGTCGCAGGTTTTACCCTGCGGCCACAGTGAACGCAGGGTTCCCTGTGGCACTGTGGGAAGGGGATTTCCCTGCGGAGCCATGGGAGTAGGGGAGAAACAGGGGAGGGGGCGGCCGCACGAGCCGAGCTTCGGCTCCTCCGCCTGCCAAACTCTAACCCCAAAATACATTTTTTTTTTTTGTTTATTTTTTTTTTTTGTATAAATTTTTTTATACAGTCTAGTTTCACCCCAAACAAAACTTTATTTTGTTTTTTTATTTATTTTTAAAATCACAAAATGAAAAAAACTAAACTCACATAAATCCTCCATTAATCCATTTATGACAGGCACAACCATTTTTGCCCTTTTATTTTATTTTTTTTCAGAATGTTTAAACCAAGAATGGGGAAGATTTTCTCCTTTCAAAATGTCCAAGAAACCATGACAAACCTTGAATCCAAGGACAACCAAGCTATTCAAAAACTGAAGCTAAATCTTAAAGACATTCATGGGCATTATCATTGCTTTTTCCAGCATTTCATGGAGAACATTCAACACAAATTAGTATTTTTTTTATTTTTTTTTTTTTGATTCAACAATAAATAAAAGGGTGGATTGGAATCCTACCTCCAAATACATTCCGGGAAGAGTTTTGATGAAGAGCTCCACCTGCAACTCAAAGCAAATCTCCCATTTTTCCAAAATTTCCCCATCTCCATTTTTTTTTCCAAAAAGCTCTCCAGAAAGAACCCCCCAAAAATATTCAAAAACTAGGTTAAATGAGAAACCCTATTTTTGACCTAATTTTCAATTTCGAATTTTAAGCATTTATATTTTTTTGAAAATAAAAAAAAACATGAAAATGGAAATCATTATTTTCCCCTACTCAATAAATCTAACTCGTTTTATTCTAATTAAAATTAAAATGCCTCTATTTCTTATTTAATTCTAATTTTAATTTCTCCATATTACTTTAGCCAACATTTATATTTTGAACTATTTAACAAGGGTAAGGTATTTAAATTAATTTAAATTTCCAAAAATCAATCCTTTATACTATATCAACCTTACAAGTAACGAAAATAATAATTTCTTATAAATAATAAAATTTACCCTTTATATTCCAAAATGCAAAAATGATTAATTTATTTCTATTTCTCAAATGACTTTAAATTTTTCCTTTCTAAAACACATAACTCATTAAATTCATTATTATTAAATTAACTATTAAATTGACTCACTATAACATAATAAAGCGACCTTTTTAATAAATGACTAATCTCTTGAAAGAAACCTATTTATTTTAATTCCTCAAATTTTAATGCGTAAATGAACACATTAGTTCAATTTAAATGCTTTAAGCTTGCTACGATTATTATTAAAGCGATCTCTTTAAATTAACGATTAATCATATAAAAGAAACTACCTATTTTAAATTTCTAAATTACTAATGCGTACATCTACTCATTAAATTGAATTTAATACTTAGGATAACAACCTCCACTTAGCCCATGCATGGTATGCAAACCAAGGAAGTTGACCAAATCACACGACACGCAACCCAATGAAAAGACAGCCCCACGAACCACACACGATGCTCATCTGACCATGGCTAAGGCAAGACGAGAGTTTTATGACCCCCAAATCCGAATTTTGAGGATGGAGGAGGTTTACTCAAACCTGCGAACCTCAAAGGAGATGAACCTCACCCTAGGCGGTGTTGTACCTGCAATCCCCTGCACCCATGAATCACGCAAGCATACATATACATATACATATTCAATGAAGGCGTTAGCTCGAGATTTATCACAAGAGTTAGGAAACGATTACATTTACACAAGAATCGATGCAAAAGAACAATAATAGGTATGCACAATTATTTATATTATCTAAACTACACATTGCATCACGGTTAACCTACCATTCAAGAATGCCACATAGGAGGTCAACCAAGGTCAAACGGGTTTTACAAGTCCGACTAGGGTAGGGGCATTACACACTTAGCTGGGGGCAAACTTTGGATCATTTTAAGCTTAATCAAATAGGTAGAACAAACAGTTAGACAACTCTTAACAAGTGAGAACCGAGACACATACAACATTGAACACAAGATCAAACTATCAACTATCAAGCTATCACAAAATCAATCTAAGCACATCACACACTTTTCAGTGGATAATAAATGTAACATGATTGTTCAACTTTTCTATAATTTCTTTTCACTATCATGATTTCTGAGTGACTCCATGATGTCATTGACTAGAGGAACAAGGAAGAAACATGATATTTTTCTTGTCTGTTGTCTGAAAATTAATCATTAATATGTGCAATTTTGTCTCGGGACATGATAATCAGAATATCAATGAAGACATTTCTGATTTGCGTATTGAAATGATTAATACTGCTTGTTTTATGCAAACAACACTCAAGTCATCTCGGTTCAATTATACCTTGATGCTTGTGTTAACTTGTAATATAAAAATTCAGGAAAGAAATGCTCAGGTCATCATGGTTTAATTAAGCTACTCTGTTAAGGGATTTTCCAACTATTGAAGTGATTAGAGATCAACAGGTATTACAATGATATGGTAATAGCACTCAATGCCAATGCAGACCTAGTTTAGTTCCTTCCTTCTGTACACACACTTTGCAGGTATCGATTCTCTTATTTGGTCTGGCAAGAATCATGTATCTCTACACTTAGATACACACACAACATTTGCCAACAACCTCAACATCAAACACAACATCGACCTTATAGGAAATAGATAGGTCAATAGCATAAACCCTAAACCCTAAACATTTACATTGAGCAATTTTGTCAGTTCAATCTTGACCATTGAACACTTTACATTTGAATACAATGGTCTTGAATAGATCTCAAGACATTCTCAATCGTTCAATCTTTACCGCTTCTTGGAGGCGATAACCCATCACGCATTCTTCGCCGTTTGCAGAGACTTTGCACATTCCCGAGGTAGATAGGATCAATCCCCTTCATGCAAGATCCTTCATGTGCATGAGACTAACATGGCAACATGATCTGATCTCCATTACAATGCTAACTCATCACACAATGCCATCAGTTGAATCACACAGGCTCAAAATATTTCAACCAGGAACCCTGAGGCTGGAACTACCAACTGGTAGTCATACCACATTAAACCTTGATAGAAAAGATTCCATATACCAGTTCACTTGGACAAACATACTGCTTCACCTTTTGCACATATACCAGTTCACAACATTATACCGGGTCACTTTACTAGTTGCTTAACTTCAATAAACCAGTTCATCTTCAACATATTACCAGTTCACTCTTCAACATATTATAGGTTCACTCTTTAGCATATTGACATCAATGAATAGTGAGTAAGTAGGTTGTATAGAAAGATAAGTGTTGCTGGTTTATGTCTTTTATAGTCTCATTATGTTTAATAGGTAGTATGTTGACATGAGTGAACCGTTAATATGCTGAAGAGTGAACTAGTAATATGTTGAAGATGAACCAGTTTATTGAAGTTAAGCAACTGGCAAAGTGAACTGGTATAATATTGTGAACCGGTATATGTGCAAAAGGTGAAGTAGTATGTTTGTCCAAGTGAACCGATATATGGAATGTTTTCTATCAAGGTTTAATATGGTATGACTACTGGTTGGTAGTTCCAGCCTCAGGGTTCTCGATTGAAGTGTTTTGAGCCTATGTGATTCAACCGATGGCATTATGTGATGAGTTAGAATTGTAATGGAGATCGGATCATGTTGCCACATTAGTCTTGTGCACATGAAGGATCTTGCATGAAGGGGATTGATCCTATCTACCTTAGGAATGTGAAAAGTCCCTGCAAACAGTGAAGAATGCATGAAGGGTTATCGCCTCTAAGAAGCAGTGAAGAACGAACGATGGAGAATGTCTTAAGATTTGTTCAAGACCATTGTATTCAAATGCAAAGTGTTTAATGGTCAGGATTGAACCGACTGAATTGCTCAACCTAAATGTTTAGGGTTTAGGGTTTATGCTAACAACCTATCTATTTCCTATAAGGTTGATGTTGTGTTTGATGTTGAGGTTGTTGGCAAATGTTGTGTGTGTATCTAAGTGCAGAGATAAGTGATTCTTGCCAAACTAAATAAGAGAATTGATACCTACAAAGTGTGTGTGCAGAAGGAAGGAACTAAACCGGGTTTGCATTGGCATTGAGTGCTATTACTGAATCATTGTAATACCTATTGATCTCTAATCACTTCAACAGTTGGAAAATCCCTTAATAGGGTAGCTTTAACCAACTTTCTATAAATGCTTTAACAGGGTGACTCAAAGCCATTGAGTTCATAAAATCCTCTAACAAGGTAACCCTTGATAGGTAATCTAGCCATCCCTTAATTGGGTGATCCCTAACACGACCAGTTCCTAACAGAACCTGTTGTAACAGTCTTTAACTGGACTAGGCTCCTAACAGAGTGAACTTCTAAAGATTTCAAAAATAGCTTGTGGGTATTCATCCCCACCGTGGTTTTTCCCAATTGGGTTTCCATGTGAAAAACATGTGTGTCATATGTGATGTCTTTTTCATGTGATGCTTTGTTGTTTTCTGTCAAGTGGTGAATCATGTTGATCTAGCATGTTATTATATTTCTGATGATAGAATATCTGTTTATGCATAAGGGTAAAGTGGAAATGAGGAAGTAGGTTATATGTAAAGCTAAGTGTTGCCGGTTTATGTCTTTTACAGTCTCATTATGTTTAACCGGTGGTAATCTAGTTTAGACCGGTATTTGTGTTTGTCTATCAAGTGCACTATTTGCAGTCAAACTAGTTCAAGAAAAGTTTTTGTGTCTATACTGATTCACCCCCCCTTTGAGTACTAGTTTGGTACTCACTGTTCATCATTGAGTTATCAATTGGTATCAGAGCATCCTCCAGGTCCTCTATGTTGAAAGCTTAACCGCTTGAGGGAAATATCCTATTGTAATGATGAAGAGGGAAGGTCCAAAGTTCAACAGAAATAACTTTAAAATATGGAAGGACAAAATGAAGATATACATCAAAAGCATGGGTGCTCAACATTGGAGCTATGTAGAGAATGTTTATGTTATCCCTACCAGTACTCTCACCGATGACCAAAAGAGAGAGATTCAAGAGAATGGGCAAGTCATGGAAGCCCTAATTAGTATTTATCTAACATTGAGTTTATTGATGTTCAGGACAAAGAGAATCCCAAAGAAGTATGGGATACTCTTGAGAATATCTATGGCGGTGATGAGCATGTGAAACAAGCAAGGAAGAAAGCCTTAGAGAAAAGTTTGAAGACATGCGGATTGTTGAAGGAGAGACCATTAAACAATATGGAATAAGAATCAAAACTATTGTTGGAGATATCAAGAGTGCAGGTGGTAAAATAGAAGATTCCACTGTTGTTAGCAAAGTTTTGAGATCCTTATTACCGGTCTATGCAATAAGCGTTGCTGCTATTCAGGAGTTGAGGTTAATAGATAAGACTAAGCTATCCCTAGACTCCATCATCACAAAGTTGGTAGCTAAATAGTTTTGATGGCAGTATTCAGAAGACTGAATCAGCCTTTAGAGCATTTGTTGCACCATCTAGAAAAGGCAAAGAAGCTAGTACCAGTGGCAAACCAAGACAGAGCAGAGAAATGGATGATGAGGAGATCCTGATGGAATTTGAAGCTCTTCTTTCCAAGAGACTTCCTAAGGGAACCAGTAAATACAGAGGTAAGCTTCCTTTAAAATGCTTCTCTTGTAACTAGATAGGACACATTGTTGTAAACTGTCCTAATGGTGATAGCAAGGAAAAACCAGAAAAGTTCAAGAAGTTCAAAGGAGGAAACCGGAGAAACTATTTTGTAGCAGTCGATGAAGGTGTCACTGATGAGGAATCAGAAGATGAAGAAAATGAAGATATTGTGTTTGTAGCAGTCAAGGAAGATGTGTCAGACAAGAAGGCTCTTGTCTCCCACTTTGATAATTCCAATGAGTGGATTATTGACAGTGGTTGTTCTCACCATATGACTAATGACCGAAGTAATTTTCTTTCTCTGGAAGAGTATGATGGTGGTGTGGTTCATTTTGGTAATGATGCACCATGTATGGTAAAAGGCAAAGGGTCCATCTCTCTAAATGGAAGAAGCAGTGCTGACAATGTGTATTGGGTAGAAGGTCTAAGGCACAACCTTTTGAGTGTTGCTCAACTGAATAATAATGGACTCACTCTGGAATTCAAAAATGGAGTGTGCAAAATCAAAGGAAAGAGTGGTGAACTGATGGCTACTAGTATGCAGACCAAAGGTAACCTATTTCAGCTAAATGCTAATGTCAGTACATGTCTTATGGCTAAGTTTGAAGACAGCTGGATATGGCATAGGAGACTCTGCCATGTAAACTTTGACAATATTGTGAAGGCCAATAAGATCAAGGTAGTTAGAGGATTGCCAGTGCTGAGAAAACCGTAAAATCCTTTGTGTAGAGAGTGTCAACTAGGGAAAATGTCTTCCTTAACTTTCAAAGGTAAATCTTTCACTGCAAACAATTTACTTGATCTTGTGCATACTGATTTGTGTGGTCTTATGAAAACTAGGAGTGTGCCAGGAGATAGGTATTTTATATTTCTTACAGATGATTGCTCAATAATAATGTGGGTCACATTCCTAAAGGACAAGTCTGGAGCCTTTGGAAAGTTCAAAGCTTTCGGAGCACTAGTAGAGAAGGAAAGTGGTAGAAGAATCAAATGCCTTAGAACTGATCAAGAAGGAGAATTCACTTCTGGTGAATTCAACAAATATTGTGAAGAGAATGGCATCAAGAGGCAACTATCTGCCCCCCGAACTCCACAACAGAATTGCTTAGTAGAGAGGAACAACTAGACTATGGTTGAAGCAGCTAGAACTATGTTGATCCAACGAAAGGTTTCTCACACCTTTTGGAGAGAAGAGGTCAGCATTGCAGTCTACACAATGAACTGGGTACTCATCAGGAAAGGAAAGGATAAGACTCCTTATGAGTACTGGACCAGTAAGACACCAGTGGTAAGCTACTTCAAAGTGTTTGGTAGTAAATGTTATATCAAGAGGAGTGAACATCAGAGCAAGTTTGATGCTAAATGTGATAAGGGAATATTCCTAGGGTATTCCACAAAGAGCAAAGCTCTCAAATGTTTCAACAATAGGACTCTGAGAATTTATGAAAGCATCAATGTTAGGGTTGATGAAAACTCTGAGAAACCTAAGGAAATTGGTAGAGAGCATGTAGGAGATGAACCGGTAGTAACCTTCTGGGAACCAGTTGCAAATCGGCCCAGTACCAGTAATTGTGCTCCTACACCGGTGGATACTGATGCTCATGAAGATGAAGAAGAAAAACAAGAGGAATCTGTTAAGAATATACCTAGGTATGTAAAACTCAATCATGATCCAAAGCAGATCATAGGAGACAAAGATGCAGGAACTCTTACAAGAAGAAAGGTTAGAAAAAACTCATGTATGATCTCTAAATTTGAGCCTAAATCATTCAAAGAGGCACATAAAGATGAAGATTGGATCAAGGCAATGGAAGAGGAACTTGATCAGATAGAAAAGAATGGTACATGGTCTTTGGTACTCAGACTAGAGCATAAAAATGTCATTGGAACCAAATGGGTTCTCAGAAATAAACTAAAATTGGGATGGCACAGTGGTAAGGAACAAAGCTAGACTAGTATGTAAAGGATATGCCCAAGAAGAAGGAGAAGACTATGGAGAAACCTTTGCTCCAGTAGCAAGATTGGAAGGGGTCGGTATGCTTCTTGCATATGCAGCTTTTAAAGGATTCCAAGTATACCAAATGGATGTAAAACTTGCATTTCTAAATGGAATACTTGAAGAAGAGGTGTATATAGAGCAACTAGATGGGTTTTCCCTATCAGAAGACAATGAAATGATGTGTAGGCTACATAAAGCCTTGTATGGACTGAAGTAGGCACCTAGAGCATGGTATGAACATTTGCACTCCCATCTTGTGAAGATTGGATTTGAAAGAACAAGTGAAGATAGCAATATCTACTTGAAATTAGAAGGAGATTAGATTTTGATCTGTGAAGTATTTGTTGATGACATAATCTTTGGTGGAGATGATAAGATGAGTCATGACTTTGCAGATGAGATGAAGAAGGAATTTGAGATGTCACTCATAGGGGAAATTAAGTTCTTCATTGGACTACAGATTCAGCAAATGAAAGATGGAATCTTTATTACTCAGTCCAAGTATGTCAAAGAGGTGTTGAAGACCTTTGGCATGGAAGATAGCAAACCGGTTGGTACACCAATGGTGACCAATTGTAAACTATCAAAAGAGGATGACTCAGCATTGGTAAATGAGAAGGAATACCGATCAATGATTGGTAAGTTGCATTTTGTAGTACATAGCAAACTGGACATTGCACATGCAGTGGGTATTACCGCTCAGTTTTAGAAAAGCCCAAGAGAATCCCACCTAGTAGCAGAAAAACAGATTCTTAGATATCTGAAGGGAACTATTGACTATGGATTATGGTATCCATACAATGATGACTTCAACCTGAAAGTGTTCACAGATACTGATTGGGCTGGTAATTTGGATGACCAGAAGAGAACAACCGGTGGTGCATTCTTTCTTGGTGGTAGACTGGTCTCATGGATGAGTAAAAAGAAGAGTTGTATCTCTCAGTCTACAGCAGAAGTGGAGTATGTTGCAGCTTTCATGAACTGCACCCAAAATATTTGGATGAAGCATGTATTGAATGGGTTCAAAGTTCCTGTATTTGAACCGGTAAGTATATTTTGTGACAATACAAGTGCAATTAACATCTCCAAGAATCTGGTTTTACATGCTAGAACCAAGCACTTTGAACTCAAGTATCATTTCTTGAGGGAAAAGGTTCAGAACAAAGAGGTGATATTGGAACATTTTTTCAGTAAAGAGCAGTTAGCAGATATATTCACCAAGCCTCTACCGAAGGCTACTTTTACCTATTTGAGAGGAGAATTAGGGGTGCTGCCCCTTCAAGAGGTAAACTAAAGGTTTGTACTCCACATCAGTCAGATCTTACTTTGCCATATCTTTTCAGGATTTATGCATTGAAGGATGCTACTCCTCAGGGGGAGCAACATAGTGGATCAGGGAATCTCATGCCACCACTTTGGCATTGTTGTCAAATGGGGAGAAGATGTGAAGTGGAGAAGATATCTGTAGTATTATGGAATGTTGATGTGATGCAGAAAGAGGGATATCTTTGTATATTGCCATCAATGCCAAAGGGGGAGATTGTTGGCATATGTGTAGAGTATGTTGACATGATGATATTGTGTTGTCATTGATGTCAATATTCTGAACAGTGAACCGATAATATGTTGAAGAATGAATCGGTAATATGTTGAAGATGAACCAGTTTATTGAAGTTAAGCAATTGGCAAAGTGAACTGGTATAATGTTTTGAACCGGTATATGTGCAAAAGGTGAAGCGGTACATTTGTCCAAGTGAACTGGTATATGGAATGTTTTATATCAAGGTTTAATATGGTATGACTACCGGTTGGTAGTTCCAGCCTCAAGGTTCCTAGTTGAAGTGTTTCGAGCCTGTGTGATTCAACCGATGGCATTGTGTGTTGAGTTAGCATAATAATGGAGATCAGATCGTGTTTCCACATCAGTCTCATGTGCGTGAAGGATCTTGCATGAAGGGGATTGATCCTATCTACCTCAGGAATGTACGAAGTCCCTACAAATGGTGAAGAATGTGTGATGGGTTATCGCCTGCAAGAAGCGGTGAAGAATGAATGATGGAGAATGTCTTGAGATCTATTCAAGACTATTGTATTCAAATGCAAAGTGTTCAATGGTCAGGATTGAACTGATTGAATTGCTCAACCTAAATGTTTAGGGTTTAGGGTTTATGCTACCAACCTATCTATTTCCTATAAGGTCGATGTTGTGTTTGATGTTGAGGTTGTTGGAAAACTTTTGTGTGTGTATCTAATTACAGAGATACATGATTCTTTCGAGACCAAATAAGAGAATTGATACCTACAAAGTGTGTGCGCAAAAGGAAGAAACTAAACTGGGTCTGCATTGGCATTGAGTGCTATTACCATATCATTGTAATACCTGTTGATCTCTAATCACTTCAACAGTTGGAAAATCCCTTAACAAGGTAGCTTTAACCAGCTTGCTATAAAGTGATGCTCTTGAGAAGCACCAATGGGAGCGGGAGAAGGTGGCATCAATGGGCGAACTCAAATTTCAAATTCTCTGCAAGGCGGGAACTCTGGTTCCAAGGGTGGGAGCGGCCAGATCAATGCAGTTGATCCCATGGGCGATCAGGATAAGCCTTTGAACATCTCGGAGGCTGTTGTTGACTTGCAGTCTGATGGTATTCTGCCAGAGGAGATAGTGGGTTCATCTGGGCTTTTGGGGGAAGGGTCCAATGGGGGGCCCATTCCATGTGATTACTCCATTGATAGCGGAAAGGAAAAAAAGAAACGGTCTTCCCTATTTGGAACTAGACCAACTGGTAAATCTTCCCTACCTCCTGTCAAGAATATCTTTGACCCTTCTGGTGGTAAGTTCGCTATCTCTATCCCTGACCAGGTTCTAGACCATAATATAAACAATATGTCAAACTCCTTGGTAGGGAAATTTATGGGTTCGCATCCTAATATTGAAGTTTTTAGGGCTTTTGTCAAACGAAAATGGGTCCTCAAGGGAAATGTTGAAGTCTCAGCTTTACCGAAAGGCCTTCCATCTTTTTTTTTTCATGTGAAGTAGATAAGGTTAAGATTTTGTGTGGAAGCCCCTGGATGGTAGGAAAGATAGCATTGGTCCTTCAAAAATGGCATCTGAACCTGAATATGAATGATTCTCTCTTGGCACAAGTTCCAGTCTGGATAAAGCTTCCAGGCTTGCCTCTTGAATATTGGGAAAAAGTATCTTCTCTAGAATTGCAAGCTCCTTTGGCAAGCTACTCTCTATAGACCCAGTCACTGGTTCAAAAAGGAGACTGACTCATGCTAGGTTCTGTGTAGGAGTAGCCCCTGATGCAAATATGCAGGAATAGATAGACCTAGTTTCAAAGTTAGGAACTTGGAAACAACACATTGAATATGAATCTATCCCTTTTGCCTATTTCCACTATAAAAAAGTAGGTCACTAGACAAAATCCTGCCCAAATAAGTCGATGGTAGAACCTAAGCAGCATAAACCCCAAATTGAAAACCAAAAGCTGCCAGAGAAAATGGTGTGGCAAGTTAAAAACCCAAAGAATAAGGAAGATAAATCCAATCACTTTAATCCTTTGGGGGAAAGAAGGAAGTGACATCAAATTCTATCTCTAGCCCCTCAACCCAGGAAGCAGTGAGAAATGAATCAACCAAAGCCAACACCCTGGGTACTACCCAAAAAGAGGAAATGAAAGATCAGACTAAATCTACAAACGAGTTAGCTAAAGTGGTTGTTGACACTTATGAAGGCAAGGAACTAGAAGAAAAAGATTCCCAACATGAGGAAGGGGAGATCCCTGACCCCCAAGAAGAAAGGACTGATTCTTCACTAGCCTCGCCAAGTTTTGAAATTCAAGAAGCCCAAAAATGTGCAATTTTGCGTATGAACCTATCGAACTCAGGACAGAGTTCAAAAATAGTGAACAATGTTTCAACTGATTCTAGAACTCCTAATTGGGGTAATGAAGAAGAAATCTCCAAAATCCTCAGCAACCCGGAAGAGGCTCCTATGATAGAAGCTGAATGGAAGCAACCAAAATATAGGAATAAGAAAGGATCTACTCCCGTGACTTCCCTTCTAAGGAAATCTAGCAGACTAGCTCAAGTTGATGTGGGGTACATCTCCTCTTCCCTAGGGTGACCCTCTAACCATAAAGACAGAGATAAGGAGGCTAGCAAGAACATTGCAGATGGAACCCAAAAGACTCTTAAGGAGTTGGGAATCTGTAAGTAGTTATGAGGATTATCTCCTGGAATATTAGGGGACTCAATAATCCCCATAAACATGATATCATTAGAAATATGATAGGAGATAGTAATCCTGATATTTTTCTAATTCAAGGAACCAAAATGAGTAGAGAAAAAGTTGAATCTTTGATGTTCTTTAAAAATGGTAATGTTAGTGGTGGCAGCTCCGAAGGTGCTTCAGGAGGTATTGCTACCATCTAGAACCTCAATACTGTTAAAGGTCATGTTATTATTCAGGACAATAATTTCTCTTGTATCAAATTTGAGCATTTAAAAGATGGTATTTCATGGGTTCTCACTAATATTTATGCTCCAAATACTTTGAAGGCTAGAAACTCTTTTTGGAAAAAAATTACACAAGCTAGGGACATCTTCAAAAATATTAGTTGGGTGCTTATGGGAGACTTCAATACTCCTTTAAGAGAGGAGGAAAAATTTTTAGGAAGTCCTCCTCAACTGGAAAGTAGGATGGCCCTCATGGATTTTATTAATTCTTAGGCTCTTAATGACTTGAAAATATAGGGATGCACTTACACTTGGACTAACAGAAGAACTAGAAATGATCTTATCCAAGTGCATCTTGATAGAACCCTCATCTCTGATGACTGGTATAGTCATTACTTCTGTTCTTTGATGGCCCACATTTGGGTTGTTTCTGATCATTTCCCTATCACCTTCATTGCTGACTCAATCAATAGAAGGAGAAGCTTTCCCTTCAGATTTGAAAAAATGTGGACCCTCCACCCCAAAATCAAAAGAAATATTAAGAAATGGTGGAGCATTCAAGTTGAGGGAACGACTATGTTTAAAGTTGTCAAAAAGCTCAAAAGTGTGAAGGACAACATAAGACTCTGGAACAAAACCAACTATGGGAATATTTTTGAGCCTAAGAGCAAACTTCAGGAAGACCTTAAAAAAATACAAGATCAAATCCAAAAGGATGGTTTCAATACTGTGTCTATTGCTGATGAAAATGAGACTCTCAAAAAATACCATGATATCATTGCCAAAGAGGAAACATTCTAGAAGCAGAGATCGAGATGGATTTGGCTTAAGGAAGGAGATAGGAACACAAGATTCTTCCATATGTCGATGATTAAGCATAAAGCAATTAATAGGGTTAACAAGCTAGTGATGGATAACGGGGAGTTGGTCTAGGAGGATGAAAAAGGAATGAAGCTAAAAGGTATTTCTCGGACCTCCTCAAGAGGGATCACAGCTTGGATACTGAAGCCCAATCCTCCTTTCTTCAGAACATTCCTTGTCTCATTGATGATCAAAAGAATTCCTTTCTCTCTTCCATTCCCTCTAACTTGGAAATAAAAAATGTTGTTTTCTCCTTTGATGGTAACAAAGCGCCTGGCCCAGATGGCTTCCCAATGTTCTTTTTCCAAGAATTTTGGGAGATTGTTGGAAAAGATGTATCCAATGGAGTTAAGGAATTTTTTGGGGCTAGAAAACTCTTGAAAGAAATAAATGGCACTTGTATTGCTTTCATACCCAAAACTCAAGGTGTTGATTCTTTGGACAAATTTAGACCTATTAGCCTCTGCAATTCTTTTTACAAGATAATTTCCAAGGTTCTTACCTCCAGAATCTTGTCTGTCCTTCCTGTCTTAATTAAACACCAGCAAAATGGTTTTGTTCTTTGAAGACAAATTCTTGACTCCATTATTACGGTCCATGAGAACATTCATTCTCTTGTTAGAGCAAACAAACAAGGTTTCATCCCAAAGCTTGATCTCCAAAGCCTATGACAGGGTTGACTAGTCTTTACTTCAGAAAGTCCTCACTTCTTTTGGTTTTTCCTCTAGATTTGTCGACCTCCTCTCTCAGCTTACCACCTCTGCTACTTTTTCTATTCTTGTCAATGGTTCTCCCTCAACTTTTTTCCAAGCTTCTAGAGGTTTAAGGCAAGGGGATCCTATCTCCCCCATCCTCTTCATCATTATGGCAAAATGCTTTGGAAGGACTACGGAAAAAATGGTGTTGCAAGGCTCCTTTAAGGGCCTCCAACCATCTTCTTCTAACCTTATCTATTCCCACCAGTAGTTTGTTGATGATACTATTATTATGGGGGAATCAAGTATTTTAGAAGCTAAAGTCTTGAAGAGCATCCTATGTAAATTTGCCTCTGCTTTTGGTTAGCTTATCAATTGGGCTAAAAGTGAAGTTTTTTTCATTAATACTCCTGAGAGAAGACAACAGAGGATCAGTAGAATCATGGAGTGTAGGATTGTTGATCTTCCCGCTACCTACATTGGTCTCCCCATGGGCATTTCACCTCTTGATCCCTTATGGAGTTCTCTTGTGGACAAATTTCATAAAAAACTTGCAAGTTGGAAAGGATCCCTCTTAAGTCAAGTTGGCAAGCTCCAACTCCTTACGGCTATTGTTCAAAGTATTCTAATTTATTCTCTAAGTCTTTTTAGAATTCTAGTTAAGTATGTTGATGCAATCGAGAAAATTCAAAGAAGATTCCTATGGTATGGGGTTGAGGACAAGCAAAGAATGTCTTTGGTGGCTTGGGACCAGGTCTGTAGGCCAAAAATAAAAGGTGGGTTGGGCCTCAGAAGGATTCATACCCTAAATGAAGCTCTCCTATCCAAACAAGTCTGGAGAATGTTTCATTCAGACTCTAAATGGTGTAAAATTTGGCAAAGTAAGTACTCTCTTTTTTCCTCCTCTCTCTCCTCTTTTATCCATTCGGACCTTAGTATTAATGGATCCCACATATGGAATCATGCCTCTAAATGTAAAGAAGATATAGCCAAAGGAGTGATCTGGAAACTAGGAAATGGTAGGAAAGTTAAATTCTGGGAGGATCCTTGGCTTTTTGATAAACCCTTGAATGATATCAATGAATGGGCCCCCTATGTTCCCTCTTGTATTAGAACTTTTAGCTCCTTAGTTGCTGAGTACTGGGTTGGTAATGAATAGAAGAACATTGAAAGCATCCACCCTAGCCTTTCTAAGCTCAAGATCCATTTGTCTGTGATATGGCTGAATAAAGAAGCAGACTCCCTGATTTGGAAACATGATCCTAAAGGTACTTTATCTATTTCCTCTATGTATTGTGTCCCTTCCCCCCCCACTCTCAATCAGCCCTTACTGGTCTAAAGCCTAGATTAAGGGTCTCACCCCCAAAATCAGTCTTTTCTTCTGGACCAGCCTCCAAAATAAGATTCTGACCCTTGACAACCTCAAAGGTAGAGGCTTTGCTCTCCCTAATAGATATGTGTTGTGCCTTCAAAAGGAAGAGTCTATGGACCACCTTTCTCTCCATTGTTCCTTCTCAGCCTCTGTTTGGGAAAGTTTTCTCAAGAGTTTTAGTATGGCCTAGGTGTTTCCCAATAACATCAGTGACCTGTTCTCCTCCTAGAATATTAAATGGACTCTCTTTTTTGAGATGTTTGTGGCAGCTCTCTCTTCCTCACATCTTGTGGGGACTATGGAAAGAAAGAAATAACTGAATCTTCAGGGATGTCTCCCTTAATCAAGATATTCTGTTCCAGAAAATTCAATGGTTGATTCAGGAAAATATAAGGATCATTGAGGGTCCTTGTTACTCAAACAACTCACTGGAATCAAACATCTTGAGGGTATGGAATATGAAGATTACTGATGGTCCTAACAACCACAATAAAAGGCTTGAAGCTAAATGGCAAACCCCTCCTCAAGGTTGTTTCAAAGTTAATTTTGACGGTGTTGCCAAAGGTAACCCTGGTCCTTTAGGTTGTGGAGCTATATTGAGAGATGACAAAGGAATTTGCAAGGAAATGGTTGCTATCCCTATTGGAACCTAAACCAACTATAAAGATGAAGCAATGGTATCTCTTCAAGGCATCCTCCTAGCTAAAAAGTGGAATTGCCCCTATCTATTGATTGAAGGGGATTCAAATAATATTATAAAGTGTCTTAAGGGGACTTCAAAACCTTCATGGTCGATTCACAACATAATCACCTCTGCTATTGATCTTATTAGCACCTTTAAAAATTGCCATATATCCCACATTTACCAAGAGGCCAACGGCTCTGCTAACTAGGCTACCAATGTGGGGGTTAAAAGTGAGGAAATTACCACGTGGATGGGTGAATGTGGACTCCCTGAAGATGTCAGACAAATCATTAGTAATGAGAGATATAGAAGCACTCCAAAGATTCTTGATGGATAGGATAATTATAAAAAGTACTAATGTGAGTACTTTGAGTTACTATAATAATGATAATATCACTCATTCTAAGGTCAATGCCATTAACTCTCATGTGTTCTGGGTAACTATTATAGTTCCAAAAAGCTCTCTAGTTTATCTGCTCTGCAAGCTTCAAAATTTGACTGTGGGCAGCGATAACATGGGTGGAAATAGGAGGAGATATGAATCAAGTAGTTGTAAAGAATGGAAACAAAAGGAAGAGGTTTGGGGTATACTACAGTAGGGTGGTCTCTCGAACTTCATGGAGAGACTCCATGGTTGAGATGGTATGGTTACCAGCCTTTTCTGCAAGAACTGGAAGAAGGGCATGTTAAAAATGGGTGATCAAATGGTTGAAATCGATGAAGACTTAATTTCTCAAGCTACAGGCCTCACAAGGGAAGGTTGCAACTTCTACAGAGATAGGAAGGTTAGCAGGGAAGCTATTGAAAGGTACCCAGAAATGGATAAAGAGAAAAAATGACTGGTAAAGTTGAGCAAAACCTACTACTTGTCCAGGGCTTTTGCCAAACCCTAAAGGGAAATCCTCTTTGTTTTAATGCATTATATCACTCTAGATGGTAAGTTTACGAAAGTTTATGGTTATCACTTTGTTCTGTTAAACCACTTTAGGCACAATGATAAGGTTAATTTCCCTTATTTCCTACTTTTCTCGATGAATGCATCCCTCAAGGCCTATAAGGAGAATCCTCTGGGTGATTTTTCTAAAGGAAATGCAGATAGCTCAGATGTAGCCCTTTGTGGACTCTGAGGAAGAGATGTTTGATTCTGCCTTTTCTGAGTAGGAGGAATCCGATAGTGACTCTTCAACTAACACAGAGGATAGCACTGATGTCTCGGAGTATGAAAGTGGGAAGAAGAGGAAATATAGTAAAAAGAGACCCTCTTCCTCTAAGGGAAAAAATCCAAAAAGCAGACCCCTGATCAGCATCTCTTTGAAAGAGGAGTACTCAGATGACTCTAAAAAGGAGAACCCTAAAGGGTTGCCGAAGAAGAAAAAAAAAGACCATACCCAGACTAGGAAAAAGCACAAGAAGAAAGAGGAGATTGGTAAGGACTCGGCAGCCGACAAGCAAGCTAAGGCCCTGGAAGCTGATCAGAGTCTGGAAAAGGAGACCATGGAAGAGACTCTTAGGGCTGCTGATACAATTTCCACCCTCCACATCCCTAAATAGGAATAGGTTACCCCTAGTAAAGCTACCCCCCCATCTGGTCCAACTCTTGAGGGTTTGCATGGTTTCATTGAAACTATGGAGTGGCTCATTAATGGCTACAAGAAAGCTAAGGATGAAAACAAAAAACTCTACAACAGAGTCCTAATCCTGGAAACCATTAATACTAGGGAAGGGAACACTATGGACGACTATATTGAGGACCTAAAAAACACCATTGCCAAAGCTGAAGACATCAGAGATTCTTTTAACCCCAAGTTTGAGAAGATTGAGAAGGATTTGCTGGAAAGGAAGAGCCTTGCTGACACTAGCGATAAAACCCTCTCGGATACTGTTACCAAAATTGGTAAAATTGAGGAGTGTCTGAAGAACATTGTTGAATAGAGCCTAAGTATCCTGAAGATCTCAGCTAACAACACCCACACCCTCATCAGCAAACTGGATGAAGAAAAGGAAATCCAGGACATAGACCTGGAAGCTGAAGGAATAGGGGAAGCTCAAGGTCCCAGAACCCGCGCTAGAGGCAAGAGGAAGGAAAAGAAACCGAACAAGGATCTGGAAGACCTGAAAGTTGTTGGGGCCACCTACGATGAGCTGGTGATTAAGGCGGAGGATTTGCTGAAGAAAATTACTGTGTAGTGCCTTCTCTGTTTCTTTGTTGTTTTTTGTTGTTAAGCTGTTCTTTCTATCTGCTGGTCTTTTGGCTAGTCTTTTTGTATGCGGACTTTAAAGCACTGTTCTTCTTAGTGCTTTTTCTCTATCTATGTTGTAAAGGTTTTGGGTCCTGAAAACCTATTTTTAAATTAATCAGAACCAGCTTGCTGTAAATCCTTTAACAGGGTGACTCAAATCCATTGAGTTCATAAAATCCTCTAACAAGGTAAACCTTAACAGGGTTTAACCTTTAACTGGGTATTTTAGCCATCCCTTAATTGGGTGATCCCTAGCATGATTGGTTCCTAATAGAACCTGTTGTAACAGACTTTAACCGGACTCGGCTCCTAACAGAGAAGACTTCTAAAGAGTTCAAAAATAGCTTGTGGGTATTCATCCCCACCGTGGTTTTTCCCAGTTGGGTTTCCATGTGAAAAATATGTGTGTCATATGTGATGTCTTTTTCATGTGATGCTTTGTTGTTTTCTGTCAAGCTGTGAATCATGTTGATCTAGCATATTATTATAATCCTGATGATAAAATATATGCTTATGCATAAGGATAAAGTGGAAATGAGGAAGTAGGTTGTATGGAAAGCTAAGTGTTGTCAGTTTATTTCTTTTATAGTCTCATTATGTTTAATCGGTAGTAATCTGGTTTAGACCGGTATTTGTGTTTGTCTGTCAAGTGCATTGTTTGCAGTCAAACCGGTTCAAGAAAAAAATTTGTGTCTATACTGATTCACCCCCCCTCTCAGTACCGGTTTGGTACTCACTATTCATCATTGAGTTATCAAATTATCCCATCGATTTTTGCACTCACTTCCCACATTTCAAAAGCTCAATGATGACAAAACGCAAAATAATCCAGTGACTGGTCCGGTCATAGTTTGCATTCCATTGCATTTTTGCTTGCATTTCATTCTTCCATGGGATCCTACATGCTCCTTTTATCCAAGGTTAAATCTATTGCAGGAATCATCAAAGTATCATCACAAGTGTATACACAATCAGAATGATGACTCATCTCTTTTTAGATATTATCAACCTAGCCCAGATCTTATGCTATCTCCCTCAACAGAATCAACAATCAACATATCCAAATATTTCTGCATCTTGATATCAACAAATTGTCAGTTCTTTATCTAATCAACCTTATCAAATCAAATCAATCAATCAATCAAACCTAATCGATTCTATCACATCTTATATAGGATGTATCTTTCCTGAAACCAGACGATCTGATTCTAATTCATGTCTTATACAAGATGTATCCTTTCTGAAACAAGACATTTTGATCATGTCTTATACAAGATGAATCCTTCCTGAAACCAAACGCTTTGATAATTGTTGTCTTATATAGGATGAATCCTTCCTGAAACCAAACTGAATTTTGATCTTATCAATCTAATCAATCAAGCTAATTGAAGAACTCACACTTTCATCAAAAACAGAGTTGCAAAAATCAAATCAAATCTATCAGGATATCAATCTCGCAAAACTCCAAAGATCAATTATCTCAATTGATCTCCCAAGGGGGCATCATCATACCAGAATTTAGCAATCAAGAGCTGGGGCATCCTATCAAACCAATATCATAAAAATAAGATTATTCTTTGAATCAACACGTCATCACACCTCACTTCAAAGAGGAGCAAAATGTACACACCTAAAAATGGTCTGAAGATAATTAATTAAATAAGCAATTATTTAATTAATCTCCCTCCCCAATTTAATTGAATTCACTAAGCAATTTGATTAAGACTCCCCATTCATCTACTTATTAATAAATCTAAGTATTTATTTAATGGGTTCATTTCAATAATCCCCTTTAATTAATTAATTCAAATTAATTAATTCCCCCCATCATATCATTTCTTCTAATCCTTTAATTAATTAAACCAAATCAAATTCATGAGTTGTTGAGATTAATTATCCTTTTCCTATTATTTGAATTTTTAAATTCAAATTCTCCTAACTTCTACCACTCCTAAACCTAACCCATTCTACCTACCCACATGTCCCCTTTTATCCAACATCTTCTAGAACCTTTGTGACACTTGTCCCTAAGTGTTCCCTTTCATCTAACTCCTTCTAGAAGCCTCTTGACACTTGTCACCATAGAGATGACAGATGTTCCCTTTAATCCAACCCCCTTTGCCAATTTCCTCCAATTTAACTATTGATATCTTCAAATCAATCTTGACCATTGATTCTTGCCACCTCACCCCTAGCCTTGGGAAAACCTATAAATAGACCTCATTTTGGAGCAATATGGGTCCCAATTTCATATCATTCTTGCATATCATTTGATTCATCTCATTTGCATTCAAGCATTGTTAATATAGGCATCTAGCTTATAGCTTATCATTCTTAGCAATGTTATCATGCTCAATTTTAGCTTAATTGCATCTTCATTCTAGCCTATTTTCTAGATCAATCATGAATGTAGCTTAATCATGCTATTATTGCTAGATCATGCATTTTCATCATTCAAATCCTCCATCTAAGTGTAGTCAAGTCACTAGAGTTTGCATACCAAGATCTAAGAGAAAAATTCATACTCACATTTACTAGGAGGCGATAGATCGCTTAGCTATGGTTTTGACTTTCTTTGATTTAATACACTAACCATTGCTTGTAATCATTTATTGAGTGCATTGTGTTTGCAGTTACAGGTACACTTCACAGAGAATGACAACTGGAAATATGGCAAAGATAACAACATAAATGTTGTTAATGATGGAGTCATGGATAATGTTAAACCAAAATGAAAACCCACAATATTTAATCTGGCTAGCAGCACACAAGCCCTCAAAGCAGTTGAAACTGTGGCGGAAAACCCTCTGAAGAAAATCAAAAGAGTGGTTTAAAGAGAAACCTTGGCTTTCAAAGCCTAAACACAATTTCACTCCTCTAGAAGAATCATATGAATCAGCTCTTAAAACTTTATTGGAAAAAGATATGATCACATTGCCAAACAACTCTAGACCATATGATCTAGAAGTTAAATCCAAATGGTGGAGGGAAAATGAATACTATGAATATCATCAAAACAAAGGTCATATAACAAACAACTACATGAAACTCAAACATGAGATTCAAGACCTCATCGATGCTAGAAAAATTGTTGGAAATCACACGACTAATGCTGATCACAAAGCTTTTAAAGATCCCTTGCCTTCTTATGAACAAGGTGATTCCTCAAAACCCAAGGGAGGTGCCAAAGTCAATTACACCTATGCTAATAATGACAATGTGATCAACATGATTGAATCTTCCCAATCTGAGTATTGCAATGTGGTCATAATCAAAGATAAACAACATAAAACTACAAATATTGTAACTCGCGTTCAAAAGAAGGTTACTCTCAAAGGAGCTAGTTCCTCAACTCTTGATCAAACAACATCAAACCTACCGACTTATTCAAATAGACAACCAGATATGATCAAGGCTAAATCTAAGAAGCTGGCTTCATCATCCTCTCTTGGGTATAACATTGTTGAACAATTAAAACAAACCATCGCTCAAATCTCCATTTTTGAACTGCTTAAGATCTCTTCTGCTCATAAAGAGATCATGGACAAATATTTTCTTTCTACTAATGTCCCCAAAGATTTAGATGTAGATTGGTTTCAATCTATGGTGGGTCACCTGACTTCGCCTCATTATCTCACCTTCTCTAAAGAAGATGACAATTCATTGAATCATTCACATAACTAGCCATTACACATCGAAGCTATGATCCATAAACATCGAGTCAAACGTGTTTTCATAGATGGAGGCACTAGGTTGAATATATGTACCTAGAGTTTACTATCACAATTGGGATTTTCTGAACATGTCATTGATCCAACAAAGAAAGTAACAATCAAAACTTATGATGAAGAAGAAAGAACTTCTAAAGGTCTGGTACTATTACCGATCAGGGTAGGACCTATGGAGAGAGATGTTATTTTGCAGGTGCTTGATATTCCTCTTTCATACAACATCTTGTTGGGTAGGCCATGGATTCATCAAATGTAATCAGTACCATCTACCTATCATCAGTACTTGAAATTTCCTTATAATGGAGTTGAAGTCAGTATTCTTGCTGATACAAGTTATACCTGTAGTGCATTAAAATAGTGTATTGATACCTTTGTTCATCATAATAGAGAAGCCTCTGCAGCTGAAAGTTCAGAAACTTTGATGAAAGACTTAGAAAAAAAATTAAAAATCACAGATACTAGCATGGATGGATACAAGATAGAACTTGTACTTTCACTAATGTCTCTTCCTCCATCACCAAGATAGTCTGGAAAACCATCAAAGGCTATGAAGCCACAAAATTCAACTCCAAATGTCATTTATGATGGTATTTTTGTACATTCCTCTACTTCCCTTGCAGATGAAATAGAAGAGGAGGTTGTTCTCAAATGTCTTTTCAAAGAATATATTGAAAACAAAGAAGTGCAACACTGTGAGATTTCCCCTGAGCAATATGGTCCAGGCTATAAGATGATTCAATGCATGGGATAATTAGGTATCGGTCCTTTGGGTAAGCGTCAAGAAGATATTGTTGAACCTATTCAGATACAAACTAAGTCTACAAATGATAAAGCTAGACTTGGATACCATTTAGAGGAGTCATCAAATCAAAAACATTCTTCTCATCATCAGTCTAAGTGGAGGAAAAAGATACTACCTTCAACATCACAGGAAATAAATACTTAGTAAACTGAGGAAGGGTATAAAAAAGAACAAGAAGAATTGGCAATCAAGAGAGAAGAAGCAGCTTGTAATCAAGTTCCAACTGTATCAGCAATAACACTACAAGGAGTAGAAATCCCAAAAGATATGAAAGAAGAAATGGAAAGAATTAAAGAGTTGTTTGCACCACTGAACATTTCGGTCACATACACGGGAAGAATGCAAATAGATAATTCAAAACTTGACTCAAATGAGTATGAATGGGGTTCAGATCCTCTCTCAAATACATCTATTGAAGAAACTCCTGAAGAACCTAGTGATATCATAGATGAAGCACAAGAGATAGTACGCTTAAAACTACAAAAGGAAATAGAGGAACTCAATCTAAAAAGACAAGAAGAATATGAACAACAGTTGAAAGGAGAAAGAGGACAAGAAAATTCTTCACCTATCATATCTCCCTTTAATGAGATAGAACCAATCAGGTATGGAACTACAAATGAAGAATTGGAGGCTACAGAAGCAAGGTGAGTCAATATTCCAAAAGAAGCTGAATGGAAAAGGTGGCAAATACTAACAGAGTCATCAAGGTTATGTCAACAGGTATGTCAAATACAAGTGATCATTGAACCAAATAATGAAGGAACTTGCAGCATCAAAGATGTATATATTGATACTATACATGCTTTCACTAAACCACTTAAAGAAGAGTCAGAAGCTTCATCTTATGACTCTAGTCACTCTGACATAAGCTCTATTTATGACATTACCTACTTGACACCAAACTATTACTACTTTGTCATGAATGTCAAAACTCTATTTGTTGAACTTGTTATTGTCGAACCACGATATGTAGTCCAGTCCAAAGTAGAGGACGGTGCTAGTGGTAGGTATGTTGGGTTAGATTTCCTAAATACTGACATAAACTTCGATAATCGTGTTCTAACTCTTCCTAGTCTCGAGACGCTTACGCAAGGTAGTCTTCTAGAATTTGACTTGGCGGTCCGAGGTTGTGATGATAATACCGTGAATTCCCTTGAACCTGTTAAATCTTTATCCCTGGTACATCCTAAGCTTATTGACTATACTCTCCAAGATCAACCTTTTAATATACCTACCTTTGCCAATGACTAAACATTATCCTATTATCTTAATGTAGTTGAACAAATGGACTATTCCACCAGTGAAAAAAATGAGAACATGACACCAACATATGTCAACTATCTTAGTCACAATTTTTTTTTTTTTTAAATAAGAGTTCTGATGGCGAAAACCACATTGTGGTGATGTCAGAATCAAAAATAGTAAAAATAAAGGATGTACCTAACAGTGAAAACCTCTCATAGGCACCTGAAGGTGAGATACTTGACATTTTGCTTGATCACTTTCAAGAGCGATCATCAGTGCTAATTGAACCTACACATCTTGTGAAAAATGGGAATAGAAGAAGCTCAACACACCATACATGTATCTCAATCCTTGTCAACCGAAGAACTAAAAGAATTTGTTGATTTCTTCATGGAAAAGAAGATCAATTTTTCATGGACATATACCAATAGTCAGGTCTGGATCCTGACCTCATAATGCATCATCTTTCTATCACTCCTGAAGTTAAACTTGTTAAGAAAAAACTCTGAAAAATGCATCCTCATGTTGCATTACTTGTTAAGGCTGAGCTAGAAAAATTACTAAAAGCCAAATTCATCAGAGCAATTGATTATGCTGAATGGATATCTAATATTGTACCTACTTCCAAACCTGACAAATCAATACATGTTTCCACAGATTTCAGAGATTTAAACAAAGCTTGTCCAAAGGATGATTTTCCACTACCAAACATAGACATGATAGTAGACATAACTGCTGGCTATGAAATGTACTCTTTAATGGATGGTTTTTCTGGATACAATCAGATCAAAATTGCACCTAAGGATCAAGAGAAAATAGCATTTACTTGTGCATGGGAAACTTTCTACTGGAATGTAATGCCCTTTGATTTAAAAAATGCAGGTGTTACTTATGAAAGAGTTGCAACAACAATTTTTCATGATATGATGCACAAAAACATGGAGGATTATATTGATGATACTCTAGTTAAATCTACGAAAAGATCAACACATCTATTAGAACTAGGTCCAATATTAGAAAGGATGGAAAAATTCAAACTCAAATTAAATCCCAAGAAATGTGCATTTGGGGTTACATCTGGTAAGCTCCTAGGATATATTGTTTCAGCAAAAGGAATTGAAGTGGATCCAAAAAAAGTTAAAGCTATCATGGAAATGCCACCTCCAAACAATGTCAGTCAAATGAGAAGTTCACAAGGGTGGCTCCAATCAATAAGATGCTTTATTTCTTAGCTAGAAGATAAGGTTCAACCATTCACAAAGGCATTATGGTAAGGAGTTATATACAATTGGGATAAATATTGTGAACAACATCTAAAGCAAATCAAGGAATATATTTCTAATCCACCTATATTGATGCCACCAATTCAAGGCAAGCCCTTGATTCTCTACATATCAGCTATTGATACATCACTAGGGGTACTTTTGGCACAATAGGATGAGAATAAAAAGGAAAGAGCTATATATTATATCAATATGACCTTATTGTCCTATGAGATGAACTATACTATCATAGAAAAATCTTGTTTGGCATTAGTCTTTGCATCACAAAAATTAAGACACTACATGCTAGAACATTCTATCAAGTTGGTGGCTAAAATTGATCCACTCAAATATCTTCTCAGCAAAGCAACACTTATAGGGAGATTGGCTAAATGGGTCATGGTTATTATTAAATTTGATATTGAATATATAGAATGCAAAGCTATCAAAGGACAAGTCATTGTAGATCAACTTATTGATGCTTCACTTGAAAACAATCAACCTTTGCACATAGAATTTTTGGATGAATCCATCATGCACCTTACTCAGCAATCTTGGAAAAAGTTATTTGATGGGTCTTTCACTCAACAAGGTTCTGGTGTTGGAATCCCTTATATCACTCCTCAAAGATATCCAATCCCAAAGGCTTACAAGATTCTCTTTCCTTGCACAAACAATATTGCAAAATATGAAACTTTGGTAAATGGAATCAAGTTAGCTATTGAATGGAAGGTTGTTGAGTTACACATGTATGGAGACTCTCAGTCAATTATCAACCAAATCAAAGATGTATATCTGTGTGTGTGAAAGAGTGAAATAAGGTCTGTAAGCTACAGGCACAACACTTCAATTAAGTCATTACATGTAATGTTAGTAAATCAATAATCAATAAATAATAAACCATAAAATAGTGACTAATTGCCTTCTAAAATATGTGAGTATAAGTGATGCATATAATCATGAAAATCCAACCAAGAACCTCTACTCATTCGTGAAGTTCAATTATCAACACAAATCTTCCAACATGTTAGAGGCATTGTCATATATTTCCCAACAAAATCATCAATCAAATAATCATTGTCAAATATTCTCCATAGATATCAATCCATAATGATTGTAGATCCATATATTATATATTAAATATGAATCATTTAAACCCTTCATCTATTCATTTCTTGCAAATGAAAACCAAGAATTTTCCCAAACTATGGAATTTACTCTATTCTGGTCATGAAATTACAGTCATGAATAGTCATTAATAACTCTTAAATTATTAATCACCAGGACAATCTCTCCAGTAAGATTCTATAAATTATAGTTATAGAAATTTTCTCCAAGTTATAGAAAGATCCAACAGTTAAATCCAACGTTATGATATTTTTTTCAAAACCACTCGCCGTGAATCGGGGTTTTGGGTAGTTCCAAACGGTTTTCACCAAAACACTCATAACTTTCTCAAAACTGAATGAAATCAACTCAAACAAAAATCAATGGAAATATGATTCAATATAATACAATATTATTATATAAATACACTTGTTTCCAAGCTATGCATGGTTGTACCAGGCCTGGAAACAAGAGATTGAAAACAATGAAAATATGATACCAAAATGTTTCAAATGTTTTTCAATTCCTTATCCAATATTTAGCTCATCTTATGAATGACCATTAAAGAGGTTTTATATCCTTTTCATCTTCACATGGAATTTACAACTACCCAACTTCCTCTTATGACCATACAACTTCCCATTTTGGTCTTTTTACAACTTTTGAAAAGTTGCATTTTACAACTTTTGACTCAAATGACTTTAAACCTTCAAAAGAACCTTCAAAACATATTAGGATGGAATAATAATGTATTTTTGTCACCATTTTACCCCTCCAAGTTTATTTTAAACAAATTTTACCAAATGACTAATTCAAGACCTTATTGGGACAATTTGGACAACTCGTTACAATGGGCTCTTTTAGCCTTACATATTGATTCATATTGACTCAAAAAGACATTAAAAATGAAAATTTAATTGAATATACTTATGAATTGATTTTTATCCTCTTATAGACTCCTTTTTTGCCTTTGTGTTAGGTGCTCCTGCACTAATAAGATTGCTCTCAGATTTTTATAAGCAATACCAGTGACTAAACTACACAAAGACGAAGGATTTAATCTATATGAGCATGATGTTAAACTATATGGATGCAAGATGGATGAATAATTGAAGCAATAGTGATTCAAGCAATATGGATTCAAGCAATAATGAATAAACTAAATATGCAAAAAGCTAAACTAAGATGAAATAATCTCAAAAAAGCAAGCACAATATCTTCAATGGCTCCAAAGAAAAATCAGAATAATAATAATCTCCAAGGTGTTTCTCAAGTATCTCTGGGGTGATTTGAATGAGAGCTGAAGGCTGAATTTATAGAAATTCACAAGAGAGATCAAGAAAAAGCACAATTTGTAATTAATTGAAATAATTGAGAAATCAGGTTCAGTTAACCTTGAGATAGATTTCAATTATAGTTTAATTGAAATGCATTCAGATAAGAAGTTCAAGTTGCATTAGAAATAAGAATTAATTAATTTCATGCATTTGTGATAAAAATAGATAATTCTTTGATTTATTCAAGAAAAGAGTCTTTTCAATGCAACTGGACTTCTTTTCTCAAAATCTTGGAGTTCCAATTTTAGAGAATGATTAAATTCATTTAATTGCTTTTCTAATTTCAAGTTCTCAATTTAGAAGAAAGAAATAATATCTCAAGTTTGATTTCTCTCTCAATTCAATTCTTTTATTTTATTTTCAATTTAACTCTTGTTTTGTGATTAATTCCTCTTTTGTAATAAATTAATTCCTTTTTTCCATGATTACATGGCAAATTTATTAATTAATTAAATATGCTAGGATATTTAATAAATTAAACAGGATAATTGATCAAAATGATATTCTTGGAATGATTCAATTAATTAAATAAATATTTAATTAATATTGAGTAATTGATTTGCCATGTGACATTTGATGATTAAAGAATTAATTAATGTGCTCAAGATTGATTTAATTGCCTTTGGTTAGGACCTTGGTGATGTTGTTGAGATTAGGGGCCCATGGTTTAAATGACCAATTTTAGGGTATTACAATATCAAACTTGGGATGAGAAATTGATGCCCTATAAAAGAATGGTTGACCTTAAGAAATACTTTACCTTTGTATCATTTCAGCAGATTCCTAGATCAACAAACAAAGCAACAGATTCTATGGCTACCTTGGTGTCTATACCACAACTACAAGAATCTAAGTTCCACTTTGAATTCCTTGTGAAAGAGTTACATTATCCTTCTTATGATTCTCCTGAGTCCTAGATGGTTTGTTCTATTATTGGACATGATTCATCTCGCTATAGCCACATTTACTCTTACTTGTGTGACCAAATTATCCATGCTAATTTTACCTGTAATGACAAAAGAAACTTTATTCAAAATGCTTCATGGTGTAACGTCATAAATTGTACGCACTTGCTAAAGTAGTACAATTTCACACCTGGTTTAGCACCCGCCTTGGCGCAATTGCATTTTGCATTGCATTTCCCCTTTAGCACTTAATTAATCAAATTAATTAGGTCTAAAGGTTCTATTTCATCATTTTCCACATCATAAAGTCAGGCCCTTTCATTAAAGTGTGCCCCTTTCATTTTATTCTTCCAATACACTACTTAATCAAAAACCCTAATTAGGCCCTATTCTGAGCTTGGGGGCTTGATTTCGGGGTCAAAACATCTCAAAATCACCTATAACTTTGGGATTCTCTCTAAAATCATCATATCTGACGGCCCTGAAAATTTGGTGAAAAGTTGTCGGGATCGTGGCGCCCGGAGTGCACACGGTCCTGGACATTTTTCCCAAAATTTTAGGAGCGCGATCCAATCATAAAATAAAGCTTAACCCCAAGAAATTGGTGGGATATTCAATCTCTAGGTCAGCCAAAAGATGAAATTACGACCTAGGGTTTCATACATAAGAGCTCTCTTTCTTCATTTGAAGGGATCTGAATTTTGTTTTGAGGAACCTCATATGCAGCGAAAGAGAAAATCTGTGAAGACTTCAACAACTTTCAACATCCCTCTATCAAGCATCTAACAATTCCATCCATCCATTTAGGGCTTGGAAGACATTGAAGAACAATAGGAGATTACCGACTGAAGATTGGCTTGTACTCCTCCCTTGAGGGTTGGGTATGATTTCATGTTGTTTTCATGTCTTTGCATAAGCTTCAATATCTCATTTATTCATGCTTTAGATCACTTTGCATCTTGATTTGGAGCATTTACATTATCATTAACAAGCAATTAGGGTTTACTTTCTAGGTTGCTCTAGTTTGCTTACTTGCATTTTAGATCTTGCACACACACAAGGTCTGCACACACATTACTTTTACAATACAACTTGGCTATTCGTGGAGCTGGAAATCACCAAAGCGGGGGTTTGACTAAGGCAAAACCCTATATAGCCGCCCAAACACCTTTTTCAGATATAAGTGCAGGTTTCGAGACTCGGACGACGCCACAGGTTGCAGATCCGAAAAAAGCAGGTAGAGACAGCACCCCACATCAAATTGCAGAGCAAGATACCAGGACAGGGGCGTGGGGCGCCCTGGTCCCTAGGACAGAGGCGTTGGGCGCCCTGGTCCTCCTGACAGACAACATTTCAGATAGTTTCCAGAGTGCAAAATAATAGTTTCAGGTGCAATTCCGGGACAGAATCAGGACAATGGCGCCCGCGCCCCCATCCTAAACATTTTCAGTCAAACTTTGACTCCGAGTATGCATCTGCATTCTTGTTTTATCCTTGTGTTTACAACTTTCCATTGTTTAAGTTCAATTCTACAATCTTGTTGTTAGCTCATACTTGCATTTTAGGGTTAGGAATTGAACTTGCATAATCTTACCTTTCAATTACAACAAAGGAATAGAAACCCTAATAGGTAGCCCGTGGCTCTCTCTTTCACAAAAAGAAGTAGCCAATTGTGTGATACCTCTAGGCTCTTTCGTATTCCGTAATGTGTGACAAAAGGTAGGATTAGGGCATGATAACCTAGTCTCGCTTTTTGCCCCACACATTTTGGTGAACCCGACGTGAATCTATCATTGCTTCTTCTTGCATTGCATTTGTTAGATCTAGATCTAGATTTAGTGTGTTTTCATTTCATTTTCATTAAAAAATAAATTAAAAAAGTGTGTTTCTTTGCATTGTGTGTTTAAATTTCATGCAATTTTTATTTCAAAATTTCCGACTTTTATTTGCAAAATGTTCATGCTTATGATGATTATTATGAGTATAGCCAAGATGAATTAGATGAAGCTTTAGATGAGTTTTTGAGCCCTAAAGATGCCAAACCTTCATTTTACCAAAAACTCATAAACCTTGTTACTATGCCATTTCGTTGTGATGAGAAAGATAAGTTGAATGAATCCTCTCAAGGGTACATTCCTATCAACTCTTCCACTAAATCTAGTAACATGGTTGTTTTCAACAATCCCCTCTATGAGGAGATGTCTCCTTTTGAATCAAAAGATAAACCTTTTAATAGATATGATCATGCTTTGTTGGATGACGCTCTTGATGACTTTGTGGCTTTATCGAAATCTCTAAACAAAAACAAAACCTCTAAATTGGTTAACATGATAAACTTGAATGAGCATAAAAAGCCTCTCTTTGAAGTCCAAGGTGCTTATTCTTCTCCCACCTTTCAAGGTCCTAAATCACCTCTCCTTACTGTCCAAGGAGGGTATGATCATGATTCCTTTCGTACTCCGAATAAACCAATCATCACTATGCAAGGAAGAAAACCTATAAGTCCTTATAGTTATGCCAAGCAAATAACTAGAGAGAGTTATCATGCGGTTGCCCATACTTATCATACCAGAAATAATAGGCAGCCTAGTCCTCCTCCTGTTATTCTAGTTTCTCTTCTGAATCCTCAACCAATTCTTCCGCAAGCTCCGCGTATTTCACAAGTTCTTGGCAAGGAATATGATATCATAGAACAACTTAAAGCTACCCCTGCTAAGATATCCCTTTGGGATTTGATTCAAACTTCTTCCGCTCATCATGGAATGTTACAAGATGCCTTGAAAGATTTGAATGTTCCTCCACCAAATACATCTAGTAATATAGCATCTTTGGTTAACTCTGTGATGAATCCTAAAGCTCAAATTGTGTTTACCCAAGATGAGTTGCCTACTAGTGAAATCCAACATCAATATGATCCCTTGATGATTGTGGTTATCATGAAAGACACTGCTATAAGACGAACACTAGTAGATAATGGCTCTGGTCTTAATGTGTGTAGCATTAATCTTTTGCATAAGATGAATGTGGATACATCTCTAATTGAGCCAGACTCTCGTCCTATTCAACGCTGTGATAATGTGGCTAAAACTTCATTAGGTACTATCACCTTACCCATCACAGTGGGGCCTGTTACTTTGCCTACTCCTATCCACGTTATGTCGGGAAATCTAACATACAACTTGCTATTAGGGAGACCTTGGATTCACAGTATGCAAGCTGTCCCCTCTACATTGCACAGACAAGTTAAGTTTATCTACAACAATAAGACATATACCTTGATAGGTGATACCAATTTTCAAGCTTGTTTGCAAACATCTACTTCCAAAGGGGGTGCCTCTAAGCCGCCCTCATCTAGTGGTGACTCTTTAAATAAGATACCTATCGGTGAATCCTCACTCTTTGATGATCAAAATTATTTGGATGAGTCTGGAGCTCCTGAAGAAGACTCTTCTCAACTTGAAACTACACATAAGAAGGATTTTGATCCTGAGAAGATTCTCGCAGACGATGATTGGGGATCCCTTGATTTTAATCCTACCTTTGTAGGTGAATATAAGGTTCCTTCTAGAGAGCTTAAAGCTGAAAAGAAGGAAGAAGCTAAAAATCAATCAACACTACCTGAACCTATGAGCAATAACTTTGTGGCCACTTCTCAAACTTCTTCTCCTCGCACTTCTAATTCTGAAGAGTTTGATTCTTTGTCTTATGAAAAACCACCTTCTCTATCTGAAATGGCTGATCGTTATGGTCGTGGTTTTCGCATTTTTGCTAAGCATGGGTATCATGGAAATGGTTGTGGTGCTCACGAACAAGGAATAAAGGTTCCTCTAGAGAATAATCTTCACAACCATGCCTTTGGACTTGGCTATAATCCCTGTAAGCACACTAAAGCTTCTAGAAGACCCTGTATTAGTGTTAATACTATTTCTACATCTCTATCAATGCAACACCCTGAGTACATTGATGAGGATCCTTTGTGTGCTTGTGCTTTTGATGTTTTCCCTACCGATGATGCTTTAGCTGAATTTTTAGGAGCATATGATACTCTTCCTCGTTATCATCACAATAGGGGACTCCCTTATTGTTTGAACACTAAAGCCTATTTTGGAAAAGAGACGGATAACGATGAGATTGTGAAAGAATTCCCTCAGCTAAAGGATACTCCTCAACAAAGTAATCTTCTCATAAGTGACACCACTAATGTTAAGATGGATCCTTGCAATGAAGAAAAAGTTATTAAAATTGGAAAATGTTTGGATGAAGAGGAACAAAAACAATATGAAGATTTATTGCATGAATTCCCCGAGATCTTTGCTTGGACATACTCTGACATGCCTGGTATAGATCCTAAGATTGTTACTCATAATATTGTCTTAGTCCCTGATGCTAAGCCCGTGAAACAAAAGATTCAAAAAATGAATCCTAAGGTGGCTTTGCTTGTTAAGGCTGAGATTGAAAAGTTATTGGAGGCTGGATTTATCCGCCCTATTGATTATTCCCCATGGATTTCAAATATTGTCATTGTGGCTAAACCAGATAATAAAATAAGAATGTGTACCGATTTCTGAGATTTAAATAAGGCTTCTTTAAAAGATGATTTCCCTCTTCCAACATTGACATGATAGTTGATTCTACGGTAGGACATGCCTTATTATCCTTCATGGATGGTTTTTCAGGATACAATTAAATTTTCATTAACCCTCAAGATCAATTCAAAACTGCTTTCACCACTCCTTGGGGTACGTTTTATTGGATAATGATGCCTTTTGGACTTAAAAACGCCGGTGCAACTTATCAATGAGTGATGACCCTTATCTTTCATGATTACATGCATAAGATTCTAGAAGACTACGTTGATGATGTTTTAGCCAAATCCATTCTTCGCATAGATCATATTAAGATCCTTCGTCAAATCTTTGAAAGGATTTGAAAATATCACATGCGCTTGAATCCCCGGAAATGTGTTTTTGGTGTGGATAGTGGAAAACTATTAGGATTCATAGTTTCGCATCGTGGGATTGAGGTGGATACTAAGAAAATAGATGCTATTGTCAACATGCCACCTCCTAGAAATGTGTCTCAACTCAAAAGCTTACAAGGAAAAATTCAAGCTATTCTTAGGTTTGTATCTCAACTTGCGGATCGTACTTTTCCTTTCACTCAACTTCTCAAAAAGAATATCACTTTTCAATGGAATGAGGATTGTCAAGAAGCATTTGAAGATTTAAAAATGTATTTGGCTAATCCTCCTATCCTTCGACTGGCTGAACCTTCTAAACCCTTCCTTCTTTATACGGCTGCGTCCTCTCATGCTCTTGCAGCATTATTGGCACAACATGATAAAGATGGTAAGGAGTGTCCGGTTTATTATATAAGTCATACCTTACTCGATTATGAGACCTGATATTCTGCGATAGAAAGACAATGCTTGGTCTTGGTGTTTGCGACTCAGAAATTGAGACATTATCTCTTAAATTCAAAAGTCCACGTCATGGTAAAATTTGATCCGTTGAAGCATCTTTTCTGTAAAACCGATTTATCAGGATGCCTAGCTAAGTGGGTTATGATGTTAACTGAATTTGACCTTAAATTTGTTTCACAAAGGGCAATTAAAGGGCAAGCATTGACCGATCACTTAGCTGAGGCCCCTTCACCTTTCTCCTTCCCTAACCCTGAGTCTTTTCCCAATGATTTCATCCTTTGTACAGAGAAAGATGAAACTTGGGAGTTATACTTTGATGGCTCTAAGTGTCGTATGGGATCGGGGGCAGGTGTTGTTCTGATTTCTCCTACAAAAAAGTCTATTCCCTTATCTTACCGTCTCAATTTCTTATGTACCAATAACATTGCTGAGTATGAGGCTCTTATAGTAGGAATAAAGGCAGCCTTAGCTTTGAATATAAAACACATACATATTTTTGGAGATTCTCAGCTGATTATAAGACAAGTAACAGGACTGTATCAAGCGAAACAAGACAAGTTATCACAATATAAAGACCTTGCTATCTCTTTGTTACAAAAATTTGATTCTTACACCATAGAACCTGTTCCTCGAAAAGATAATCGACATGCGGACACAATGGCATGTGTGGCTTCTCTTGTATCTTTAGAGGACCCTGTGGTTGATCTTAAATTTGTTATTCACAACCTTACTTCTCCAGCTATTGTAGATGATTCCAGCCTGGTGACATGTTACGACTTCATAGACTCAGATGAATGGTACTCGCATATCGTAAGATACTTGACTGATGGTACCTTTCCTGATTCCGCCAATAGGAACACCAGGGCTAGAGTTCGCAAGTTGGCTGCTAGGTATATCATTCTTTCTAATGTTCTTTACCGAAGGGGCTATAACGATCTTCTCCTTCGCTGTCTTAACAAATCAGAAATCCCTATTGCTCTTGAAGAGGCACATTCAGATGCCTATGGGGGGCATTTTGGAGGTAAATCCTTGGTTCAAAGATTACTTCGTATGGGATATTATTGGCAAACTATGCAGCAGGATTCTTTTTCATTTGTTAAGAAATGTCATCAATGTCAACAACACAATAATTTGATTCATGCTCCTGCCCAAGAACTCTGTTCTCAGGTAGCTTCTTGGCCTTTCTCTGCATGGGGGTTGGATCTCATCGGTAAAATCTCTCCTCCTTCATCTCAAGGACATGTTTTCATTATAACCATAACAGATTACTTTACAAAGTGGGTAGAAGTTGTTCCTCTTCGCTCCACTACAGCTGAAGTGATTTGTCGATTTCTTCTAGAAAACATTATTTCTCAATTTGGAATACCTTCCACTATAATCTCTGATAATGGGACATCATTTAAGAATAAAGACGTGAAGAAATTCCTCGAGAAATATCATATCAAACATCGATTTTCTACACCATACTATCCTCAATCAAATGGTCAAGCCGAATCATCCAATAAAATAATCGAACAAATTCTTCGCAAAACCGTAAATAAGCATGGTAAGGATTGGAGTACTCAGCTAATCTATGCTCTTTGGGCCTACCGAATGAGTGTACGAATTGCCATGAGAACTACTCCTTATAATCTTGTTTATGGTGCTGATGTTATTATGCCTTTAGAATTAGAGATTCCATCACTTAGAGTTTCTCTCAAAGGTATAATAGATGATGACTCCTATAGAGAACAAAGACTTCAACAGCTTGAGATGCTTGATGAATAGCGTATAAATGCTCTTGAGCATATTCAAGCGTATCACAAAACTTTACAATGAAACTATAATGATAAGGTTATTCAACGTTCCTTCTCAGTGGGTGACTTAGTGCTCTATGAGAATCAACGCAATGTGAATGCCTTACCTGAAGAAAAGGGAAAATTCAGTCCTAATTGGCTTGGACCGTATATCGTTATTGAAGATTATGGATCAAGTGCTTACAAAATAGCGGATGTAGACGGTACGCCTCTTAAAGACCCTATAAACGCTATGCACTTGCGAAGATACTATGCTTAATTTCTCATTCCCTATCATTTATCTATTTCCTTCCTCACTTCTTCAAAATTGGATAATATGTTAACATATCTTTGTTAGAGAAAATAGAATTAAATGATGTTTTGTTTAATCTATATTGCTTCGTTCCTGGCAAGAATGTTTCTTTACTTTATGGTTTGTCTTGAATTCATTTATGTAAATTGAAAAAGATTTACATTTTCATCATGTTGACATATTATACAATGTTTTTATGTGTTAAGTTGAATCATGTCATGTTGTGTTTAAATTCAAATTAAATCACATTGGTTATATGATTCGTAGGCTTAATACATACTTGATTAAATATTTTAATTAAGTCACACATGTATCAATTTAATCATGGAGCATTGAGAAATCAATCACATGGAAATTAAATTCAGAACATACATGTACATCTACCAAATGTATTAACTTTAATCACAATACACATTGTTTAGGCATTAAAGATAACACGTTTGAAACAAAGAAGCATGTATATATATATATATGTGTGGATCAATATACAAAGGTAGGTCACTACACCTACCCTACATCATAAAATCATCTCCTATCCCTAGGGCTGGTGGCTGGAGAGTGACGACTAGATGCTCCCTCCTGATTCGGCCATGCAGGTGGACCCATGGGGGTATACCGTGATATAGATCGTGAATGGCTCTGAGAGGAACTCCTATGATCCCTACCCATAAGGATAGCGTGATACGAGGTAGCCTCGGCCTGAGCTGCTGCTAGATCACGCTGTGCTCACTGAAGGTCCTCTGATAGAGCCCGCTCTCTCTCCCTCCATATCTCTACCTGTACTCGAAATGGGGAAAACAAATCATCATGCCGACCCGCGTTCCCTTGAGGTCTATAAGCAACCTATGAGGAACTAGGGATCTGCGCTGTCGTAGAGATATCTGTCACTGCTTACTGGATCAAGGAGCGCCACTCCTGCACATTAGCTGTAGCAGTAGAACAGATTTTGTGTTAGTACCATTTTATATCATCAAAACATCAATCAATCAATATAAACCTACTATACCTGGATCTCCCTCACGCCAGTAGGGATCGTGATATGGTAGCATCTATGACTGGGAACTACTAGGCTCCCCACACTCGAATGATCTGTGCATGATAGGTACAGGTCTTCGTAGCACCTCGTGTTCCCCCTTTTAGGGAATAACGGGAGGATCTAAGGCTATGGTATCATCCCCTGAATGGTGAGGAGCTGCATCTGACTCCTCTTCATCATCTCTATCCTCATCCTCCTTGTCATCCTCATCCTCATTTGCATCCTCGTTCTCCTCATCATCATCTCTCTCCTCCTCATTGTCATCCTCGTCCTCCTCCTCCTCGGCACTAGGCTGATCTCCTATAGGCGGATCAGGACCTCCTGCCTCCTCATGACCCTCTCCCTCCTCTAGCTCCTCTGACCTTGATCCCTGATCCTCATCTCGGTCTCCATGCCTCCATGGACCTGGGTGGTCTGTCAGATGATCTAGTGGAAAGATAGGCCCTATGTATGATCTCATAAACTAGGAATGATACCTGCGCTGTGCCCCGGGGTCTGCAGCATAATCAGTGACCACATCCTGATCGGACCCTTCTATATCTGTGATCTTGATATCATCTATCGTCGGTCTCGCTACTGCTCTGGGTCTAGGAAGGACTCGCGAGTGTCAAGTGTAGATGGGCACATCGGCTGGGACACACTGCTCTAGCCCGAACTGCCTTCATACTCGGTCAAAGTAGAATGGGACTATGATGTGTGGATATCATCCTCTTAGTAGGCGGTTCCTCTGTAGGCATGCTAACTGTCTCTCCATCCCATCCCATCTGTGCATCCGCAAATATGGTCTCCACACGGTCACCTCGGTTGTCAATCTATCAACTATCACTCTCCAATACAATAGATCTCCAAATCTCCACTTGCTGGTAAGTGGATAAGCAAATACCCTAGGTCGCTCGCTAGCCATACTCATCGGATAGCCGACAGGCCTGGTGCATGTAAAGTGCTCAAATATCCACACCTGTAGAAGTGTGCATGTCATCAAGCTGCAACCCTATCCGAAAACATACTCCTCGAGGTCATGATAGAGATGTGCAAGCATACTCCGACCCCAGGCATATACTCTCCTGTGTCTCTCCATAGCCCTGATGCACCACGTGAGACCCCCATGCATGTGTGTACCTCACCCATTAGGGCAGACAGCTAGTGCAATGATGGCTATCATAAGATGTCTCATGAGGGGCACCTCTCCTATAGGATGTAAGAGCCAGCTGACCATGATACGACCTCTCATCTCGCTCGACATGACTCTCCCTATGCAATATACCTGCTCCCTCTAATGATCCTCTACTGATCGATCGGTCACATATGTCACAGTAGCTCCTCTGATCGGTAGGCGAAGAATGCGGTACACATCCTCAAGTGTCACCGTCATCTCCCCTACTAGAAGCTGGAACATGCATGTGTCAGGATCCCTTCGCTCCATGAATGCCATCAGCATCGCGGGATGAAATCGGATGGCCGGCATAAGAATCATAGACCACAAACCTATTATCGACAATGTGTCTCTCTCTGCCTGAGTGAGTCGGGGAATCTGATCTCGAAAAACTACGAAGAATCTATCCCGCCGTGTGCTCTCTCATATACGGGAGACCCTGCATCACAAAAACATAACTATAATCAGTACTCAATCATCAAAAATCATTCATGCAAAACTGTCGAACATCATATGCTAACCCTGGCATCTCTCGCCAAGTCCTGATTGGGGCCATGGTGCCTTGTCAGGGACCATGGCGCCCTGAAGGGACCATGGCACCCTGTCAGGGACCATGGCACCCTGAAGGGACCATGGCACCCTGTCAGGGACCATGGCACCCTGTCAGGGACCATGGCGCCCTCAAGGGACCATGGCGCCCTGAGGGGACCATGGCGCCCTATGTGGGACCCACAGTCGGGTTTCAGGGCCCACAAATGATCACAGAAAGTCAAATGCAGAAAATCAAAAGTCAACGTTCCGTCAACTCACCTCGTCCAATGGCTCGTCGTCGATCACGGCCTGTCGCATGATCTCAATCCTCGTGGGACACTCTGGTCATCGTGAAGGCATGATGATGGCTATGTGGGCTCCGCTGCAATGAACAATACTCAGAATCAACAAAGTGACAAATGCAAATGTCTCTTTCAAGGTATATACGTTCATTCCTTTACATTTACTTTCAAAACCCTAATTTTCCTCTTTCACTCATTTCATCATAACTTGAGTTTGGGAGATGCAATTTTTGAACCGTTTGTTGCGTAGGAATCATATTTTTGTTCCCCTACTCTTGGGATGTTCCAAAAAGTGCTCTGATGAAGCCTTTTTAGTGAACATCCCTCATCAATACTCTCTTACACAATTTGTCGTAAGTAAACATGCTACCCTGTTTCACCTCCCTAATAAGCAAGTCGAAACAGGGGGGGGCATATAGCTACTCGCAAATTTCATCACCTTCCTTAGTAAGAATTAGGTGATTTTGTGATCTAACGTGTGTTTTGTAGGGTGCAGTTCCTAACTGTGTACTATAGATATCGCTGGGGGCTTCGTCCGACAACTTATGGATATATCCTTTTTCAAATGATGTTTACTTTCTGTACTTTAGCTTGCATATGCACGTAGTACTCATATGACCGCTAAAGTGGGGGCTAAATGTAACGTCATAAATTGTACGCACTTGCTAAAGCAGTACAATTTCACACCTAGTTTAGCACCCGCCTTGGCGCAGTTGCATTTTGCATTGCATTTCCCCTTTAGCACTTAATTAATCAAATTAATTAGGTCTAAAGGTTCTATTTCATCATTTTCCACATCATAAAGTCGGGCCCTTTCATTAAAGTGTGCCCCTTTCATTTTATTCTTCCAATACACTACTTAATCAAAAACCCTAATTAGGCCCTATTCTGAGCTTGGGGGCTTGATTTTGGGGTCAAAACATCTCGAAATCACCTGTAACTTCGGGATTCTCTCTAAAATCATCATATCTGATGGCCCTGAAAATTTGGTGAAAAGTTGTCGGGACTGTGGCGCCCGGAGTGCACACGGTCTCGGACATTTTTCTCGACATTTTAGGAGCGCGATCCAATCATAAAATAAATCTTAACCCCAAGAAATTGGCAGGATATTCAATCTCTAGGTCGGCCAAAAGACGAAATTACGACCTAGGGTTTCATACATAAGAGCTCTCTTTCTTCATTTGAAGGGATCCGAATTTTGTTTTGAGGAACCTCATATGCAGCGAAAGAGCAGATCTGTGAAGACTTCAACAACTTTCAACATCCCTCTATCAAGCATCTAACAATTCCATCCATCCATCTAGGGCTTGGAAGACATTGAAGAACAATAGGAGATTACCGACTGAAGATTGGCTTGTACTCCTCCCTTGAGGGTTGGGTATGATTTCATGTTGTTTTCATGTCTTTGCATAAGCTTCAATATCTCATTTATTCCTGCTTTAGATCACTTTGCATCTTGATTTGGAGCATTTACATTATCATTAACAAGCAATCAGGGTTTACTTTCTAGGTTGCTCTAGTTTGCTTACTTGTATTTTAGATCTTGCACACACACAAGGTCTGCACACACATTACTTTTACAATACAACTTGGCTATTCGTGGAGGTGGAAATCACCGAAGTGAGGGTTTGACTAAGGCAAAACCCTATATAGCTGCCCAAACACCTTTTTCAGATATAAGTGCAGGTTTTGAGACTCGGACGACGCCGCAGGTTGCAGATCCGGAAAAAGCAGGTCGAGACAGCACCCCACATCAAATTGCAAAGCAAGATACCAGGACAGGGGCGTGGGGTGCCCTGGTCCTGCCAGGACAAGGGCGCTGGGCACCCTGGTCCCTGGGACAGAGGCATTGGGCGCCCTGGTCCTCCTAACAGACAACATTTCAGACAGTTTCCAGAGTGCAAAACAACAGTTTCAGGTGCAGTTCCGGGACAGAATCAGGACAGTGGCGCCCGCGCCCCCGTCTCGAACATTTTCAGTCAAACTTTGACTCTGGGTACGCATCTGCATTCTTGTTTTATCCTTGTGTTTACAGCTTTCCATTGTTTAAGTTCAATTCTGCAATCTTGTTGTTAGCTCATACTTGCATTTTAGGGTTAGGAATTGAACTTACATAATCTTACCTTTCAATTACAACAAAGGAATAGAAACCCTAATAGGTAGCCCATGGCTCTCTCTTTCACAAAAATAAGTAGCCAATTGTGTGATACCTCTAGGCTCTTTCATATTCCGTAATGTGTGACAAAAGGTAGGATTAGGGCATGATAACCTAGTCTCGCTTTTTCCCCCACACACATGGTATGTCATCATCGCTAACAATCTATTTAGGCAAGGTTTGGATAGTACTTTGCTTAGGTGTCTAGAAACTGAATAGTCTCAATGTGCATTATATGAAGTCCATGAAGGTATTTGTGGATCTCATTCAAACGGTCTAACTCTAGCTCAAAAACTACTAAGTGTTCGCTACTACTAGCCAGATATGGAGAAAGATGCTATAAAATTTACTAAAACTTGTGAGAAGTGTCAGCTACATGGAAATCTCATACATGCTCCAGCAAGGGATCTAATACCTTTCATCACACATTGGCCTTTTCAACAATGGTCGTTTGACCTTATTGGCCAAATCTATCTTGCATCATCTAACGGACACAAGTTATCATAATTACCACTGAGTACTTTACTAAGTGGGTTGAAGCAATTCTGCTAATCAGAGTAACCGGTAAACAAGTAGCTCTATTCATCCTTAACTATATCATCTGTAGGTATGGAATACCTTCTTCAATTGTGACTGACAATGGAGGGTAGTTCAAAAACAAAGATCTAGATGAGCTTTGTGAAAAGTTCAAAATCAAACAACACTAGTCATCCATATACTACCTTCAAGGTAATGGACAAGTTGAAGCATCTAACAAAAATCTACTGACTATCTTACACAGAACAATAAATAAATTTGGAAAGGATTGGCATCTCCAACTCAACCCTGCACTATGGGCTTATAGAACAAGTATTAGAATGCCTACTGGGGCTACAAATTTTTCTTTGGTGTATGGATCTGAAGCAGTCTTGCCTATTGAGGTGGAAATACCTTCTTTCAGAGTTTCTTTTCAAGGTCTTGTTACTGAAGAAGACTACAAAATATCCAGATTGCAAGAACTTGAGTTGTTGGATGAATGTGGGCAAGTGGTGTTTGATCATCTGAGAGCATACCAAAAGAGAATGTCTGGAGGTTATAACAAGAAATTTTGGCAAAGAGAATTTTAGGTTGGTGACCTTGTTTTAAGAGAAAATCCTAAAAATCAACAGTTTTGAGACAACAAAGGGAAGTTTGAACCCAACTGGCTAGGTCCCTACATCGTTACTACAGTCTTTGGTTCTGGTGCCTATCAATTCTCAACTTCAGAAGGAGAACAACTCCATGAACCGATCAACACCATCCACTTGAATAAATTCTTCACTTAGTATTCTCTTCCCTAGCAAACTATACAACTAAAAAGTCCTGGAAAAAAAAAAGAGAGAGAAAATGCCTTAGTGAAAACCTGGTAGATAGACACCTTAGTAGAAAAAAAAAAGACCTTTGCCAAGTAGGTGAAAACTTGGTAAACAAGCGCCTCTTGTACTCAAGCACTCCATCTATCAACGCAAATTTGGCATTTCCCATTTTTATTCCCGCCTTCCTGCATATTTGCTTTCTCTTGTACATATCTTTTAGTCACTTTTGTGAGATCCTAGTTCTTTTCGAACCCTCATGGCTTGAAACTGATCAATGTCCTAGTCTTAGGGTAATCGACTAATCAATTTACATGTCCTAAGCTATACTGTTTGTGATATGATTGAAATTTTCTTTGTGTGTTGTCTTTTACATTGGTTTTTTATTATTATTCCCTCTGAGTAACTCGAGGAAGTCTATCTTGACTACGAGGAGCAAGGATTGGGGGCATAATACTTTTCTTTGTTTTCTTCTTGTAGGAATGATTCTGATGATCTGGAAAGATCTAATTAGTTGGGTGTCTGTGATAAGTGCCTTCACATCAAGGTGAAATCACCACACATACCTCAACTCCGCTTATTTGTATGCTACAAGGAGGTTGGGGTCATTTCTTTGTCTATTTTGAGGGAATTTCTTTAATGTGCAATCCAGATTCATGTGTAATTTGTCTAAGGATATGAACAATAAAAGGGTCATTGTGGACAAGATAATTAATATTGCATATGAAAAGAAAGGAATTATATTTTGCTTGTTGTATTTGTAAAACACTTAGTGATGAAAATTAAGCATACCAAATCTAGTGACTAAGTTTAGGTTGCATTCATTCTAAATTTTATGCATTTCAAGTGATTTCGGCATGATAACAATGATCTCTTTATCTTTTGAATGAGAGTCTAAAGCAATTGTCATTTCTTAGATAAGTGGTCTCTTTTTCATCATCGTTCATCTGATAGAGTACTTGTGCATTGAGCATCTTATATAGATCCATACATTTCATTATATACTTAATTGCATTGATATTATTGCATAAAAAATAAACATTTGCATTACTAGTTACTCATTTTCATCATTTATTTGCATATGAAAAAGAAACAAAAAAACAAACATCCATATTCATCTTTGTTACATTCATCCATACTAAAATGATATGCATACATATAGAATCAAGCATATAGAAAGAAATCTCATAATCAATCAACACAAGTACGATGAAATCAAATCAAGAGCTCGTATATCTCGTCATAATCTCAGTGTCTAAAAGTACAAATGATATCAACTCTCAAATACAATGTCTCATCGGAGAAAGAATCATATAAACTAAAAATATGGGGTATATAACAAAATCTAGGAGATACAGAAAATCTCTCTCTACCTCTCCCTCATCGTCGGGTGGAGGAGGTAGTTCCTGTTGACCGACGTCCTATCTAGGTGCCCTAGCTCTCTCAAATTGAGCCATATACTGAGAATACAGAACAACCTAATGCACTACTGGGACCGCTACACTATAAGCTACAACGTAATAAGCTGCACAACTTGTCTAATGAAAAACCTCTCACTGAAGAGAATCTCACTCTGCTCTCACCTTTGCAAGTTTTCGATCTCACTCTGCCAACTACATCTATGCCACTGTCAACTATGACTGCAAACCTATCAACTTTGCCCTCAAAGACTGTACTACATCTAGTACTGCCTGCTCTCTCACAACAAACCCCTCTCTGCCTCCCTGCTCATCCCTCTGCTAACTAACCTTCCTAGGAGCCTCTCTCTCTCCTCACCTCCAACCTCTTCTACCCTAGAACCACCACCCTCACCCCCAACAGCTCCTAAGGATCCACCCTCCCCTCTCTATCATTGTTGACCTCCTGTTGGTGCCCTGCTACTACTAGCACCAGTATCACCTCATGTCCATCTAGGTACATCCGTTCTCTATCCCTATACCTACCCTCATCCTTGTAGCTGACCTGGTACCTGTGCCTGTGCTGGTGCATCATCCTCAACCTCCTCTATAAGAGGTGCATTCTCTCTGGGATCTGTAAACCGAGGAAATGGATGTCTCTAAAACCAATCTCTATACTGGGGTAATTCCCCTGCATCTGCTACATCCTCTAGATAATCCCATCTCTGCGACTATAAACCAACTAACTCCTACATGCTTAATGTATATGACAGTCTCAGTCCCCATCCTCGTCTCTCCTCCTCTCCATATCAAGCATAGGTTGTGAACTCCTGGGATATAATCTATGGTCTCCCATACTATCTCATCACCCTAGATACTACAAACCACTCAATAATAGACACCAATCTTCCAATGAGAGGTTGAGTCATAAACATATCCTTCCTCTATGCTCTCCAATCATCTCATAGCTCTAGGCCCCTATACGGTCTCCATACTACAGTAATCAAATCATCCAACTGCCTCCTCCAATAGTCAGTCTTGCCCAGGTGGAGCTGAGTAACATAACCTGAATAACAGCATACAATAGGCTGGTGTGCCTCTCTAGAATCATCTACTATAGGTATACATACTGGGGTGTGGTCCCATGCCCATATCTATAAAACTAACACACCTGTTGCCATACTCTTCCCCTCTCGATATACAATCCCATGCATCTCATGACACATATGAGCACATAAGCATGATCCCCACCCTAATGTCATTGGATGAGTCAATAACCTCTCAAGTATTCTGCCCCAACCACATAGAAACCCCTACTCTCCTCTATCAGGCATCACAAAACAACCGATCATACCAGCCAAAATGCAAGCTAGAGGGTACTGTGCACCATATCTGCTCATCAAATCATCCCACGTAATAGCATGATCAAGAACAATCTCATCATGGAAAATCCATCTCAATGCCAAAATACCCGGTCATGGAGTAGAATCATAATCTACCTTATCTCCCACAAACAGAATCCTCAATATCCTATATGTATCCTTTAGCGTGATGGTCATCTCTCCAGCTGGTAAATGAAAGGTGTTATGCTCCGAATGAAAATGCTTGACTAAAGCAGTCAACATGTTGTAATTCACACAAATGTCAGGTGTCTATAATAGGTATTTAAATCCACACAAACCAATATGACCTCTCTCTGCATCTGATAACTCGCGAACCAGCCTCATCATTGATGGAAATGTACACCAAAACTGAATATCAAGAAACTGAATCTGCAAAATCAAACATACAAATCGTCAGTATGTGACCCAATTTGTGCTAAGAATGTGATAAATATACTATAGAATCCAAATATACACCATTCAAAATCAAAAAATTATTGTTTTTTATACGAGTTTCCATAGACAAGCAGAAACTCGTATGAGCAAATAATAGGTCCTATACAAGTAAACATACCAATACGACAAATGATAACATGTTGCACGACAAAATGGTCTCATAAGAACATTTTCGTACAAAGCAAGGGTATACATTAGATGACAAACCCTACTTTCTCAAATGACAAAACACAAAAGGACAGATACTCGTATGAGTAACAATATAACACCGCATGACAAAATGATAAAAACAACTTTAAACGGATTACAAAATGAAAAATATTCAACAAAAATTCAAAAATTAAGAAATTCAAAGGTTAAAGATTGATCAATTACTGTTGGGGCGTAGTTCTGTGATTGATTATGTCGTCTCTGGCACTCAAATTGATGCTCCTGAATCGAAATTGTCATTTTTCTTCGTAGGAGGTTTTTCAAATTTTAAACTTTGAGAGGTGAAAATGAATTGACAATGACACATTGAACCCCTTATATAGCCCAAACCCTAAATTTTAAACTTGCTCCGATAGACATAAACTTGTACCCTAAGCTAAATCGACCGTCTTGATTCCATTTTTCAGATTGAAATCGAAATCTGGCATCAATTTTCTAGTCAAAATTTCACAACATTGACCACTTACCATTTTCATCCTCAAGTCAATTTTTGATTCATTTTGTGCTCAATTCAATTCTAAATCTCAATTTAATTCTCAAATCAATTCTGATTTTAATCTTCAACATCAATCTTCGTGCTCAAATAATTATCATCACTAAAAATTGTCTATAATTGTTGTACCCTCATTATCTTTCGATTTCACTCCCGAGGGGGTATACTCATTACACCTTTTCAATGATCATCATCATCAAAAGTCGAGAAATTTTTCAAATCTTCATCTAAAGTCAAGCAAAAATCCTTTCAAACAAAGAAAATCAATTAAACCTTGTTACTAGGGGCACCTCAACAAAATCAAGTTGTATCAAGTTGAGATTCTTTGATGTCAAATAAAGAAATCTTTAGGGGCATAACAATTTTTGTCCTTATCTGAATCAATCTTCAAATTGGTGTTACATCAAATCAAGCTAGACATTTTCTCTTGCTAATTGATTCTTGTTCGATCAAGTTTGGAATCGGTTTTATCTCTTTGCTCAGTCAATTTGTGCTCAATCAAGTTTGGAATCGGTTTTATCTCTCACTGAGTTGGTCCTTGTCCAGTCAAGTTCAGAATTGGTTTTTAGTCTCTTCGCTCAATCTAGTTCAATCAAGTTCTAGATAGAAGCTCGTTTCTTGATCAATCAAGTTCAAGAACGATATATCGCTCTTTGTCGATTCTTGTTCAATCAAGTTTAGGATCTGTATTTCTTTAATCAATCGGTTCAATTTCATCACTTCAAATCAAGTTGAACATCTCACTCTCCATCAGTTTGTGATCCATAAAGTTCAGAACTGGTCTATTTAACATCAACTATTCTTTGAACCAATGCGTTGCTCGCACATTAACTCAAAGAGGGGTAAATGTAATACCCTAAAAATGGTCACCTAAACCATGGGCCCCTAATCTCGACAACATCACCAAGGTCCTTACCAAAGGCAATTAAATCAACCTTGAGCACCTAATTAATTAATTCTTCAATCATTAATGTTACATGGCAAATAAATCACTCTACCAAGTAAATAATTTTCATCAATTATCCTATTTATTTAATTAAATATCCTAACATATTTAATTAATAAATAAATTTGTCATATAATCATTAAAAAAGGAACTAATTTACAAAAAGAGATTAATCATAAAAAAAGACGAATTAGTCTGCAAAAGAAAGAGTTAAATTAAAAACAAAAGAAAAGAATTAAATTGAAAGAAGAAATCAAATTTAAGATATTTTTTTTTTCTAAATTGAGATAACTTGAAAATCATAAAAGCAATTAAATTGAATTAATCATTTTCTCTAAAAATAAAACTCAAATCTTTCTTGAGGAAAGAGGTTTAGTTATATTGAAAAGGCTTCTTCTAAATAAAAATCTTGAGAAAATTAAAGAAAAGTGCATGGAATCACCTATTTTTATCTCAAGTGCATGGAATCACCTATTTTTATCTCAAGTGCATGGAATCAACTAAATTTATTCCAATGCAGACTTAGACTTATAATCTGAATGCATTCAATCAAGCTATAATTGGAATCCATCTCAAGATTAACTTAATCAAATCTCTCAATTATTTTAACTATGTTTTTTCTTGAGGAATCTCAACCGCTCATTGTTAATCGATTTGGACCATTGGTCTCTCTTTTGAGTCTCTATAAATTTAACCTTCATCTCTCATTCAAAACACCCTAGAGATTTATTATTATTGTGCAGTTTTTGCTCTGGAGTCATTGAAGATATTGTGCAGTTTTTGCTCTGTAGTCATTGAAGATATTGTGCTTTGAGATCATTGCATCTTAGTTTATCTTTTTGCATATTTAGTTTAATCATTATTGCTTCATTCATCTAGCTTACTATTCATTCATCTAGCTTAATCTTGCATATCTAGCTTAATCTTGCATACATTTAGCTTATTCTTGTGCTCATATAGATTAAATCCTTCATCTTGGTGTAGTCTAGTCACTGGTATTGCTTAGACAAATGTGAGAGCAAGTCTATACTCACATCTTTTAGAAGGCAATAGGTCAATTTGTTATGGTTTTTATATTCATGATTATATCTGTCTAACCATGCATGCAATGACTTAATTGAAGTGTTGTGTCTTACAGCTTGCAGACTTTATCCACTTTTCACACACATAGATATATCCTCTCCCCAACAAAAAAATCAATGTTTATTGGAGGAAGTTCCTTGGGTACCCATTGTTTCTGTAGATGTTTGTACCTCAAGGGCACCTCAATGTTGCCTATGATCTCATCATCATAAGAACATGACCACCCTTGAGCAAGAAAAAATTGCATGCGTTTATTGAATTTTCTCCTAATCTTTTGACCTCTAGTTGATCTCCCTCTTTTAGATGCACTACATGTCTCACTTTTGTCTCCTCTTCCTAAATTTCCCTCGCTCGAGGAAGACAGATCTGATAAATACCTATTTGGTGGTACATGTACTCCATCAAATGAAGAAGTCTGCCCTAAAGTTGATGTTGAGATTAAAATTTGAATAATACCAACTAAGGCCTCAAGTGTTGATAATTGTATTAGGTTTGTTTCATATAGGAGGGCCAAGAAGGTGGGATTGATGGTCTTGAAAAGAACTGAGAGTGAGGGGTGAATCAGTGACACCAAAACAAACACAACTTCAAACACTAACCGGTAGATGAACTTAACCAAGCATTTAAACTAAATACATGCTATCCAAAATGAAATAACAACATCCACATAAAGTAGAACATCCACCATAACACAAGTGTTTATATGTGGAAAACCCAAATAGGTAAAAACCACAGTGAGATGGAACTCACAAGTTAACTATCTGTAGTAATAGATAACTGACCGGTTAAGGTCTTACAAAGTACTCTTCTAGGAGTGAATCTTGTTAGAGATCCCAAGCTTGATTAGAAGCTTATACCCTATTAAGAGTACTACCCTATTAAGAGTAACCTTGTTGGAGGATTTGAGAATCCAAACTAATGGATCACCTTGTTAGAGGATTTGTACAATGAAGCTTGATAGAGCTTACCCTGTTAGGGGATTTGATTCTATCGTAATGATTAGAAAACAACAAGAAAAGTTTGATCTGAACCGAGTAGCACAAGACTTGCTTGATCAGATCATTCTAAGTACATTCAACACTACTCTTCATCTTAACACATATCGCTCTTCAACAAAAGATTTCACTCTTTATGCATATCAGTATTCGCATAAATCTCCTCTTCTATATCAATTCTCTCTACTTAAATGATTCACTAAGATGTCTTTAAATAGACATACAAATCTTATGTCGGCCATAGGAACACAATTTCCAAGGTGAGGTGTATCTAGACAATTAAATATAACTCATCACAAAAATGACACATAGTACCGGTTGACACATAGTACCAGTTAGAGACAAACCATAAACATACTAGTTAACAGTGTAAATCAATGAAGTTGCACTAGTAGTCAATGTAATCATATGTGTGTGAGAGAGTGTTTCATTAATGACAACAAGTAATGAATACATTACAATCATCATCAAGCCAACAGGGATGAGCTATAACATGTGGTTTTGATGAGAGAAAAAAATCAAAGTTTTGACAAAATATTGTTGCTAAAACCTGGATTATTATTAAAGAGAAAGCAAGCAATTAATAAATGGTTTCTATAGGGTGCATTGACTTATGCCTATCATTCCATGACACTGTGTAGGATCCTCATCAAAGGGGTTCAAGTTCCTGCATATGTAGTTCATTTATCTTATGTTAGCTAAAAATTACATAGAAGACAACATGAACAATATGCAAACATCATAATCATTGTATATTTTTTTCCTTACCTTTCGTTTATCTAGAAAGTGCAAGGTTCTCAACAAAAAGGTTGACGATGTCTGTAGTCAATTACCTATTTCCACCAAGGATGATAGAATCAGACAAAATATATACATATAATCAACACCAACATTTGAGCATCATAAGCATTACATGATATGTATATTTTACCCAAGTGTATATTTCAAAAAGAATCTCAAAGATCATGGCAAGAAATAGAAAATCTCCTATGTGTGTTAGAGGTTTTGTTTAGTTTATATTGAATCCATTAAGTAGACTATAAACATTTTTATCCATAAGATGAAGTAAAAGTTGCAAATAATTGAAACTTGTACTATCGGCCAAAGTTATCCCGATGAAAATACTTAGACAAAATGAGTAGCGCATGGTCAGGATATCATATACCGATGTATAAGCATGATAAGCCGAAGTTGGATGCATCTGTGGAATTCATATCGATAATTGCCAAGGAGCCAAGGAAGTCAGGTAGAAAGGGGAAACATATATTGATTATGTTCATCGACAAAACATACACTGGCGGCAAAGGAAAAATATTATCTTGCCGAAGGTCGTTGAGGCTATCTATAAGACTTATCCCAATGAACACAACCAGGGATAAAAGGGCATCGGTGAAGGTTATAATGAAGAAAGATCACTAGCATAGCCAAAGGAGTCTGGATGTGTCATTTTGAGTCTCCCCGATGCTCGATGAAGTGATTGGCTAGAAGATCATCAGGAAAGATTATGCTAATGGAACATGATGTAGCAGGAAAATTTATGTCAAAGGAAATGATCATTGGGAAAACTATGCTTGTCCCCATGACACATTTGAAGTTACCCCAATGCCCAATGATAGTATTGGGTTGACATATACCAATAAAGAAGAAGGAGTGTCATCAACTTACGTTACCCCAATAGGAAAGATAAAGTTTCTAAAAGGAAAAGGGATTTTGTTAGTGGTGCCAAAGATGAAGTTTCATCAGAGAGACATACACCTATGAGCCATTGTTGTATCAGAATTTAAAACTGAAATAGTGAGCTTTTATTAAATGCTTGCATCAGGTAGATTTATTTATGGTTCACACAAGGTAGATTTATGAGAGGATAATCATTACAGTTTTTACAAAGCAAAGAAATTGATAGAACAGAGAATTGAATCCCTATGAGTTAGAGCAAAAAATTGTGATTGCAAAATTGGACTCTTCTAGTTCCACAGGAAAGAAAAGAGTGACAAACAACTCTGAATCTAGGGCTAAGAAATATAAGAAAGAAGAGGAAGCCTCAATTCAAAGACTAAACCAAGATATGATACAACAAATGCAAGCACCAGGCCCTAAGTCTAGAAGATCGAAACAACATTTGTCAAGGAGGGACCAATTGGAAGATAAATACAAAAATGTTAGAGATGTGTGTACCAAAGTGAGAGGATACAAATTGTTCCTATTTCACTACCTAAGAAGAGATAAGGAAATGCCACTGTGAAACCCATGGAAGACCAATTTGGGTAAGTTGATTGTGCCAAATGTGTTTGTAAGTGTGAAATTGCTAGAAACCCTAGTGAAAAACTATAATTCTGTGGGGAGTTATATTCAAGTCCCCAATGGAGATGCCTTTATTAGGTTTTTTGTTGGCACACTGAATGAAGTATTTAACCTAGATCCCAACCCTGATAAACCTTTGTCTTTCAGAGAATTGGAAGAAGAATACCTCAGAATGGATACAACATATACTGGGTGGAAGTTAGCTATTCATAAGAAGGAGGCAGGTATACTGACAAATCAAGATGGGACACCATTCAACATTGAGTTATTTAGATATTACCTACAATATACTTATATGTCTTGTGGGCAGTTAGGAGGAGTTGAATTTTTGGATCTAATGAGTACTGGGTCATTAGTCTTAGCCTTAGATATCCAAATGTATGAGCCCAGACCATTTGGTTATGCCTCTTATTTGGTAGAAAAATTACATGAGGGTTTCCTGAACCTTAGGGATAACAAAAGCCCTAATTTCAAGTTTTATTCATTGTTGATGTATTTAGTATTGTTTTATGGACGTTTCAAGGGTATGTGGCCTGACGAGTTAGTGCTTAATACTAGAAATAGGGAAGGGGAGGAACAACTGGTTGAATTATGGACTTCTATTTGGGACTCTCGTTATGTGAGATCAAACTACATAAAATTTGAAGATTGGATAGTGAAACCATTATACAGGATGTACGAAGTTCTTTGTGATGGATCAATTTCAAATATGATTAAGGCATTTTTAATGCCTAAAGATTTTGATGATAGGCAAATTGTGAATCATAATTGGCGAGATTGGTACGTGCACTAGAACTTTACTTGTTTTAGGATCTATGGATTTGAAGGAAGCCCATACATGTTACCAAAATGTGTTCCTGATAGAATAGCATATTTGGAGATTGTAATAAAATTAAGTGTCCCAAATGCTAAACACTTTGGAGATCAACATAAGTAGGTTTTCTTTCCTGGAACTCTTAGTTTTGGAGATTTCACTATTTTTTCTCCAAAGGCATATGAAATAATTGACAAAAAGTTAATGGAGGAGTATAATTTGTTTGAACATATTGCAAGAAAAAACTATGATCCAGAGGGGTAAATCCACTCCTGTAATAAAAGACAAAATCTAGGAGGTTATTTGCACTTGAGTTTAGAAGTAGAAGACATCTTCAGAAATATGGAAGATGTAGAAGCACAAGAGGTAATTGATAATTTGAATAGAGAGCTAAAAGAAAAGAAACAAAAGTTGATGGAAATGGAGATAGAAGAAGAGATGTCAGAAAGTGGACCAGATGACCATGAAGTTGTTTCTAGATATCAGGAAAAGGAACAAGAAGAACCAAATGAAAATGAGAAAATTGTGACTAAGATGGAGATTCATGCAGATTCAAGGTTAGAAGAACATTTTGCTTTTGTAGCAGATGATGTATTTGTGAAATCGAAAGAATTTAAATCTTTTCTCTATAATTTCAAAGGCAAAAGGTTGAGGGAATCTATCCCACGTATAACACTTGAAAATGAGGTAGAGTTGTTGAAAAGGTTAAAGGAGGATATAGAAGTAGAGTCGGTTACAATGACTCCCCAAAAGGGGAGGCAATTACTTGCAGAAGCCAGAGTAATTCTGTTTCCAGGATGGGATTTGAGTGCATCTTTTATTTTTGGCAGTCTATTACACTCTGACAACAAGGATTTCAAATTGGACATTCAAGGAGTAAATGATGTGTTTATTGGATCCAGGTTTGATCAAGATGAGGAAGCCTTACTGCTATGGGCATTGTATCCTCTAAATAAAAGGCCTAAAATTATTGATGTGGATAAAGTATTTGGCCATATGATGAAATTGAAAGTTGGGGAAATTGATCCCATTGTTTCAACAGACATTGGAGCCGACATTTCAAAGTTTAACAGATCACAAATAATTAGAACAATAATGGAAAGAGATCAATACCAAGGATTGTATGAGGAAACCATAAGAAGAAGTGGACAATTTGTGTCAGTGATACTTTCCCCTGATAATTCAAAATGGAAAAGAAATGTGAAGAGTTGCAACAAGAAAATCAGAGAATTCTTAAACAAATACGAAATGTAAGCATTGATACTGCCTATTTTCTATTGAATAAAAGATTTGAAAATTTAAAAGGATATTTGGAAGAGTTCTAGGTTGTTTTTCAAAAGAATATGGACAATGCTATATCACATAATAGGATAAAGAATAGATTGGGAACCAGACTACATGACAAGACTTTGGAAGGGACAAATACTAAACAAATTGAGAAGATCAAAAGGTTGCTTGCAAAACATGAAAAATTTGATGCAGAAGTAAAAACTGAATATGATGAATGTAAAGACATAGTCCAACATGGTGTCCTAGTGCTAAGTGATCAGATGGGAGAAATCAAGGATAAAGACAAGTGGATTTCAGAATGCCAAAATCTACTCAGTGTTGCCCTTAATGTTGCCCGATCAAATGGAATTGATTTTAAGGAAACAATTAGATAGATGGAACAATTTGTCACATGGGAAATCATTGTAAGGGACCTGATCCATGATGTAGACACCTACAAATCAAAAAAGAACTTGGAGCATATTCAGAAATGTGGCTAGATACTTGGGGATTGAAATTGTTTTCAAATATTTCAAAAATGTTATCTTCAATGCTTTTATGTAATATGTCTATTAGTTAAGTTAGTTTTAGTCAGTTAGTTTATAGTTAGGAGTTTAAGTCTTAGTTAGTTTAATTCCAAATGAAAGGGTATGCCCTTTAATTTTGGAACTGAATCCTCATCTATTTATAGGGGATCCTTTTGATGAGAAGACATTCATGAGCATTCTGTTCAAGACATATTTTATGCAAGTCCTTTTGAAGTTTCTTTTCTAGAAATGCCAAAACTGGCGAATGACATTATGTTGTACTGAAGCCAGTTGATTATCTTATGCTTATTTCAATATAAAGATCACATGTTCTGCATCTCTGATGGTATCTATCTTTTCAATTGTTTGATTAGTTCCCTATGATAAATCTAATCAGTTAGATTGTTTCAATGTGCTATCTCATGTTATTATAATTTGAATTATGTTTCAGTTTGAATATTAGTTTCAATTTTAATTATCAGTTTGAATAATTCATGTAGATGCCTTTGGAGTGATGGTCTTGTTTTAAAGAGCAAGTTTAATAAGACTATCTCCAGGGTTATATTTTGGAAATTCCAAACTGGGGAAAAGACATTGTGCTATATGTAATTAGTTGATTATCTTATGTTTATTTCAATACAAAGATCAAGTGTTTTTCATCACTGATGGTATTTATCTTTTTGATTGTTTGATTAGTTCCATGTGGTAAATCTATTCATTTAGATTGTTTCAATGTGCTATCCTATGTAATTATAGTTTGGGTTAAGTTTCAGTTTGAATGATTGGATGTCAAGATTCATTTTGTCTTATTGGGCTTTCAGACCAAAGTTAAATTTAGTAAGACTTATTGCAACATTATGTCAGGGGTGAAGGCACTAGTATACTATTGTTTGAAGATAATTTAATCAGGTGTTTTTAGAGTTATCTCAATTAAGAAATCATACTTATAATAAAGTAACCTTTTATTTAAAGCATTCATTTACAATCAAGAAATTCAAATTTTTCAGTAACTATTTAATTGAAGTGACAATATTAGAAATCATTTTCCCTTTAATGCACATAAACCTTGGAAACATTCAATTCCAATCAAGCATACTTGACAAAAATGGGATTAATACCCATCAAAAGTCTCTTCTCAATCTTCAAAACACCCTTACAAGACAACAACTTAATAGATACCAACCATACTTTGAGCAAGACAAACATGAAAAAGGTTGCCCTTACCTAGTAATGAATCCAATCGCTCTAGTCCATCTTTCGATATGATTGTTAGAGACTTATCCTCTAATTTACAGAAAAATCAAACAGCTCAAATGAAAGTTATGATAATTCTTCGAAAACTGCTATAGGATACAAGAAAAACAATATTAAGATAAACTATACAAAAAACACATTATGAAGAAAACTAGTCAAAATTATTGATAACATCAAATGAACTATAGTGTTTGATTAGATTCTACTTTCTTTTAAATTTCTATACAATACCCAGATTTCTATTAACCCATAAAAAAATACGCAACTAACAAATAAAATAAGATAAATTATTCATATTTCAAGCCTCCAACTCAAAACGATTTTGCATGATAGAACCAATATCCATTAGGACTCGTTTCATCTTGTGTTTTATAATGATGAATTCAATGTGTAGGGAAAATGTTATGGGATTGTGAGGCGTACTATAGCTCTTGGTCGGTATCTTTTGAATCCATTGGCCATGGTTGCAACATTATGTGGTCCTAACAAAGAGATATTACCATTGAAGCTTCATTCACTAGAACATTTCCTTAGTCCAGATGACAAGTATGAAGTTGTCAAGCAGATACTAGTTACAATAACCAACCAAGTTGGTGTTGACATAAACCTAGTAGTGTCACATGAATGCATGTTTTATCCTCTACAATTTGTAGCTGGCCTTGGACCTAGAAAAGTTGTTTCCATACAAAGGGCTATTTTGAAAGGCTGGAAGTGTTTACAGTCGCAGAGAATTGTTGACCCCTCTAGAAGCTATGAAGCGACTTGTCTTTATAAATGTTGATGATTTTTTAAGGGTTAGAGGGACCGGGCAAGTAGCTTCTAGGAACCATGTTATGGATACATTGGACTATACTAGAATTCATCCACAGTCATATGAACTAGCCAAGAAAATAGTTGAGGATGTATATTGTGAAGATGCGGGATAGGATATAGATGATATGGATGAGGAAACACAAGAAATGGGAGTTGAACATGTCAAAAAATATCCCTAGGTGTTAAAGGCCCTTGACATTGATAAATATGCTAGAAGTGTGGAACAACAAACATCTAATAAAAAGCGGGAAACTCTTGCTGACATAAAGATTGAATTGGTACATGAATTTAAGGATTGGCGAACACCATATAAAGAGCCATCCCAGGATGAGGAATTTTATCTGCTAACAGGATAAAATGAAGAGACCCTTTCAATGGGGAAAATTGTACAAGCAACTACCAATAGAGTTTTAAATAATCATATAAAATTTTCTTCCATACAAAGGGCTATTTTGAGGGCTGGAAGGGTTTACAGTCGCAGAGAATTGTTGACCCTTCTAGAAGATATGAAGCGACTTGTCTTTATAAATGCTATTGGTTTTTTAAGGGTTAGAGGTGTTACTATTTACTAAGTTGTCATCAGTTTATTGTTCAAAGTCATCCTATATACCCTAGTCGGTTAATACTACAAAAAGATTCAGTCGATAAGCACTAAGGGTGTTAGTTACAGAAGAAAGGCTAGTCATCGAGATGATATATACCGAGCTATCTACCGAGTAAATTTCCTATGTCCACCGAGTAGCAAAGAAGGTACACCAAGTTAATCTGAACCGAGTGGAAACATGTTACCAGATTCAATGAACCTAGACACATATGTGGAAACATGTTACAAGATTCAAGAATAGGGAGCCGTTATTTCATAGGGAATTGCACTTATGGATTTTGTATGATTTTGAGGAAGTTTATCCAATGAAATAATTTCTATGTTTATTCATTCGATAAAACATGTTTGTATAATCAATGTATGAACAAGATCACCGCCTTAGAGATCTATATACAAAGTGATTTGAGTATCTAAGGAAAAGAGAGAAAAAAAGATGGTTAGTTGAAGATAAAAATCTTGTGAAAAGATAAGATGTGATGATTGAACAGAGGTATTCAGAGGTCACTGAGAAGATTTTCAGAAAATAGTTTAAGGGACAAAGAATACAGAAGAGGTCACCGAGTTGATCTATCACTTACCAAGGTATGCTATGAGCATGGTAATTTCATATTGAGCACATAGAGTTTGCTATAACATTTCAGATGTAAAGTTGCAGATATTTTCTAAAAGATTTTGATTGAATTATACAGAGTATCCAAGTGTACAGATGAAATTGTCAGGGGGAGCATGAAACATCAGGGGAATGCAAATCAAGTTTTGTTCAGCATATTGATAAGGGGACTATGTATTCAAAGTATGTATTTGAATGAATGTATATACTGTCATTTCAGTCACATTTTGTAAGTATATAGATTTTGTGTTATGACTTTAAAGGAGTTTTGTCAAACATACCAAACTAATGTCAAAAGGGGAGATTGTTACTATTTACTAAGTTGTCGTTAGTTCTATGTTCAAAGTCATCCTATATACCCTAGTCGGTTAATACTACAGGAAGATTCAGTTGGTAAGCACTAAGGGTGTCGGTTACAGAAGAAAGGCTAGTCACCAAGATGATATATACCAAGCTATCTATCAAGTAAATTTCCTATATCCACCAAGTAGCAAAGAAGGTACACCGAGTTAATCTAAACTGAGTGGAAACGTGTTACCAGATTCAATGAACCTGAGCACATATGTGGAAATGTGTTACAAGATTCGAGAACATGGAACCGTTATTTCATAGGGAATTGCACTTATGGATTTTGTATGATTTTGAGGAAGTTTATCCAATGAAATAATTTCTATGTTTATTCATTTGATAAAACATATTTGTATAATCGATGTATGAACAAGATCACTACCTTAGAGATCTATATACAAAGTGATTTGAGTATCTAAGGAAAAGAGAGAAAAAAATATGGTGAGCTGAAGATAAAAATCTTGTGGAAAGATAAGATGTGATGATTGAACAGAGGTATTCAGAGGTCACCGAGAAGATTTTCAGAAAATAGTTTAAGGGATAGAGAATACAGAAGAGGTCACCGAGTTGATCTATCAATTACCGAGGTATGTTATGAGCATGGTAATTTTATATTGAGCACATAGAGTCTGCTATAACATTTCAAATGTAAAGTTGCAGATATTTTGTAAAAGATTTTGATTGAATTATTTTGAGTTGTGTTAGAAACCTTTAACAGGGTAAAAGACTCTAACAAGGTCTATAAATTGTAAAGCCTTTAACCAAGTACAGCATTTTGTAAAAGTGTTTGTAAAAATCCTTTAGCAAGGTAGATCTAAAGATATTGATACTCCTAATAGGGTAAGCTATCAGAAATAGCTAAACATGTATCTCTAACCGAGCAACCTTTATTATTGTAGTAGTGAAGTTGTGGGTGCCATCCCCACCACATTTTTTCTCTCTAACCAAGAGTTTTTGCATAACCAAAATCTTTTTGTTATGGAGTGAAATGTGTATGGATGTAATTTCTATGATTGTGTTTTGGCTTTATATATTATGAGATCAACTATATACAGTTTATGTTTATCAATAAGACTATTTTTAAAGAAAATTTTTGAAGTACTGATTCACCCCTCCCCTCTCAATACATTAGCTTTCATTGTTGGACCTAACAATTGGTATCAGAGCTATACTCTTGGAAAAGGGTTTTACAACCTAAAGAGAAAGATCCCATCAATGGAAGGCTATAAATAATCATGAAGAATTGTGAATCTCCAAGAAGAATTGGATCATGCTAATCAAGTGATTGCAGACATACAGAGACAAATGCAAAAATCACTGAAAGTAAGAAGAAGATTGTTTGATGATTTACAGGACTCACAAGAATTGGTGGAACAAATTGAGACATCATCTAAGAACAACATATTAGAAGAGTCTGAAGAAATGATTATAGAATTGAAAGAAAAGAACAAAGCACTGAATGATCAACTTAAAGCAATGAGAAGGGAACATGAGTATTTCAGCGCACAGATGACTGAAAATCTTGATAAATTGAGAACAGTTGAAGATAACATAAAAGGTATAGAAAGAGAAAAACAACAGTTGGAAGCATTGGTATCTAAAAAGAATGATGAAATCACAAGGATGATTGGAATTCAACATAATTTGTCCAATCAATTGGGTCATGCACATCATGAAGTAACTCTGAAAGAAAATGAGAACCAAGCATTGAAACTTGAATTATCAAGATTGACTGATGAACTTGAAGCAAAAAAGAAGTCAAAAGAAACACTGAAGAAAAGTTATGAAGCATCAAGAATGTTGGATGAGCAACTAAACACAAGATCACCCAACAAATCTGTCAGACTCGGTTACAAAAGAAACAACTCTACCGACAAAGGAATCAACACCACCAAGAAAGGAGAATCATCAAGGAAGGTTGGAAACAAAGCTAAGTTGAAATATAACAAGCCTATTTGCAACTACTATGGAAAACAAGGACATACTGCCAACATGTGTCAAATCAGAAAAGGTAAGTTATCGAATGTCACCAGGTCTGATAGTTATTGTTACAATTGCAATAAGTATGGTCACACATCTAAAAAATGTAGGACAAAGTCTGTTAGCAATTATCAGAAGGCAAAATTCAAGGGATTTTGCAAAAATTGCAATAGATATGGACACAATACCGAGAAGTTTTGGTTTAAGAAGAAAAACTACATGTGGTCTCCACACCGAGCAAATGATAGAAGCTATCAAACTCACACAGATCTCAATCGACAATATACTGCAGTACCATAGGATTACAATACAAGAATATGGTGTGAATGTTGTGGAAGGTATGGACATATAAGTGCAAACTGTATGATAAGGTTTGGAATGAACAATTAGAGATCATGGAGAAATCCTAAAATGGCATGCTTTCATTGTCATAAAGTTGGACACTTGGCTAAAGATTGCAGAGATCAACCCAGAGGAGATACTAAAGAGATAAGAATCAAATTATAGAAAATCTAGAAAAAGAAGGAAAATGGATCAAATAATGAAGAAAGCACCTTACCTACCGAGTTAGGTGCATCTACTTCCAATTAATCAATAAAGGTATGAAGGGACCACATCTTCATAAGGTTAGATCTTAATAGTTCCTATTTAAATCAAGGAAATAACTCCAAAATCTGCATAGCTAAGATGTATTAACATTTCTAAAATTGTATCTAGTCTTACGATTTATCAGTGAAGTCGGTAAATACAGTAAACCTGTCTAGTCAGTAAAAGCATATAAGGAAGTTAGTCGGTAAAGTGTAATCAAGTGCATTTAATGCTTATCTTACCTAACTACACAAAGCCCAATAAGGTAAAGGATGTATTTAAAGTTCTTTGTGCAGTCATTTTACACTTACTAGTTTTCAAAGAGTAGAGCTAAGTGAATCAAAGGCGATCAAACATTTTAGAGTGAATTCAAGGCATTTTCACATAATCTTAAACGCATTTTCAAGAAAGTTAACTGATCAATATTAGTTGTGAATATTTGCATTATATTTACTAAGTCGAAAGCGTTTTCTGGTTAGTTGAAACCCTAAGCTATTTTATTAGTAGAAATCCAAAGTTTGAAATGGCTCCCAAGATACAGAAACCAGTTGTAGTTGAGACTATTGAGAAGCCCTCACTTAAGTATACCTTACCTCCCAAAGTGGCATCTGAACCCGATGAGAAAACTACATTTTCTCTTATTCCAAATAGGGTTCTATTGGTTGAAGATGTCAAATTTTATACTAAGTGTCGTGTAGAAGAGCTAGTTCATACCGAAACTAAGGACATGTATGACAAACTTTGCACCGATGGAATCCTGGATAGTAAGTATGAGCATATCAAGGTTAAGGGATTGACCAAAGCCCTAACCTATCCTCGAGTTTTCAAACCCCAATGGATCAAATTTGTTTTGAGCAGAGTGCATGATGACTTTATGTGGTTAGAAGACCAACCATTCAAGATCACCAAGGAGATTATTCACATAATCACCGGATACCCTATATACAACCATGCCCCAGCATAGTCGATGATTTCACAGAAGGAACTAATAACCTTAACTGGAGTTGAGTGTGATTGCAGAGGTCTTAAGTTGAATAATGTAATAGATGCAGAACTAAAGTTTGCAATTAGAGTCATCGGTTATTGTTTCTTTCAGTCGGTGAGAGAGAATAGTGTACCATGTGCAACTGTGGATTTGGCCTATAAAATTGTGAAAAATGGTATGAAAATTGATCTATGTGAAGTATTGTTTAAGAATCTTTTTGAGAATCTCAACACAATAAGGAAATCTAAGAAGAATAACTCTGCTAACACACTAAAGTTTGGGTCACTCTTAGTGTGCATGTTCTTCTATTTTCAGAAGTTCTTTCCCTCAGTCGATAACATTGTTTGGGAATTACACCGATCGACCACCCATCAGATAAATGATTTTATCAATCAGCTAGGTGATAATTTCAATGAGATAATGGATGCCTACTTCAATAAATTTCAGGAAAAGATGCATAACAAGTATAGGATCCGACCTCAGCTAGTGGAGAAATATAAGGATACTATATGTTTTGAAGTGGACACTGACTACTGTTATGTCAATGTAGTAGAACCCAGAACTCAATCTTTACTGCCTATGGGTTATGAGATTGATTTTGAGATTACTCAATAGCAAATAGATGTCTTTCTGACACTTCCAAGGCAATCGACCGAGATCAGATATGGTACCTATGAAGAGGTAAAAGAGAAGGTAAAAATGAGCATAGTTTTACCAAAGGCTACCAAAAAAGCCACTAAAATGATAAAATACTTAACTGAGAAATTTGGAGAAGGTTCTAACTCCACACCTACTAAGCCAATAGGTAGGAAAGATGATCAACTTTCAATTGAATAAGAATCTGAAGCTCAGGAAGAAACCATCACTCCAAGCACCAAGTTGCCAAACGGAAAAATATTGAAAAGGAAGAAACAAGATACACCTAACGTATCAGTGAAATGACCTAACACTAGATCATCTGCAGTGTCACCCGGTAAGAGGCAAAAAAATGTTGAATTACTGAAAGTTACAAAGACTTATAGAAAGTCGACCAGGAGACTCATTTTGAATAAGGAGTCAAGTGACACAGAATCTGAAGACAAAAATAAATTTTAGATTGTTAAAAGCACAAAGGAAGATGTACATAGTGTTGACAACTTTTGTGCCAAATTGAAACAATATGGAGGATTCGGGTCATTCAAGTATGTTAAATATGACTCCTGGATAGAAGAAGAAAAGAGACAAATAGAAAAGTCAGTAGTATGTACACTTCTCAAATTCTGAGTAGTTCCATTGGAAGTAACTAACTTTCTTCCAAAATCATTATACTCTCATATTGACAATAGATGGAAATATGCTCTAGACTCGGAAAAGCAGATAAGAGAAAGAGTTTTAGTACATCTCTTTCCAAACATGTTGGTAGATGATATTAGAAATCATTTGAAAAACTACCAGATAAATTTTCAAGTGAAGTATAGAGCCTTGAAAATGATGAATGGACTTTATCTTGAAGTCGAAAAGGAAACCAAAGAAAAATGGTAAGAAATCTTTAGAATTCAGACTGAAGAACCTCAAGGTGAAGTAGAAATAGTTGACATTATCGAGCAAGATCCTGCTTCAACTATTAAACTAGATGAGGATGTCATGGAGACTGAGGCACAGGAAGAAGAAATGATAGAAGGAAATGCCTATGCCAAATTGGTATCTAGTGAATCAACCTTGGAACAGGTTAATTCCTATCCTCTGGTAACTCAACAAGTGACAACTGAGATACCTCAGGACACAGAACAAGGCAAAGAGGATCATAAGGCTACACAAGGTGAATCTACCTCTCAGGCCACAGGCGAGAAAACTTCTCAAGCTCCTGCAAGCACTGAAACTACTACCACTGAGACCCCAAGAAAGGAATCACCAAAGGCTACAATAGATGCTATAGAAACTGACAAAAGTGTTGCTCCCACCAAGAAACATACCGACAAAGATCAAGCCTCCAAAGCCATTGTACTCATTCAACCGATGAAGGCATCATCATCAAAGGAGAAGAAAGTAAAGAAGCACAGTTTCAAGATAGATCTGTCAAAGCCTATTGTGTTGTCGAATGTTGACATTTCCAAACTAAAAGGGCAAGCACTTATTGAATTTGGTGAGTTGTGCAAAGCCAAAGTAGAACAAGAAAAATAGATAGCCATTCAAAAGAAGAACTGAGTACTTTAGAAGGTTAAAGCATTACTGACAGACATGCTACCTGAAGCTACCATAAGTAAAGATGTTGCCATCCATATGCAATTAGATGAACTACTCACTCAATTGGAAACATCAGGAGTAGAGGCATCAGAATACCTTAGCAAATTAAAAGAAAAAGAGCTAACTACCAAGATGATTGAAGAACTACAAAAAGCCATTGCTATAGGTAAAATCAAGCTTGTTGGATTCATTGCTGAGTTATCCCCTCAACTCAAGCACATTATTTATTTATTCTATAAATTATGTACATTTTCATTCTTTATTAAAGATATCAAGCAGAAGACCGAAGTCATTGAAAAAGAGATTACCGATCTCTCAAATAAACTGACTACTAAGCCAAATTCTACTCAGAATTTTTATACCAAGCTACAAACTTTTATGGCTCAGCAGTTAGCACTTAGGAATGAAGAGCACAAAATAAGGATGGATATTATGACTCTTCAAACATTATTTATTCCCCATCTATGATCAGTACAAGAGAAGATCAACCGAGCTACCCAACTGTCCACACAAGCAGAGGGAAACACTTTAGATGGTTCGATTTCATTGTTAGCTGATATTAATGCTCAGAATTCTTTAATGGAAAGTGTCAAGGGTGCACTTACCAACACTCTCAATGATGCTCGTACTAAGTATAAATTTTTTTTGATCAGTTGCCCCCACCGAATGGTAACTAGTTTTGATGTTTGTAAAAAATGGGGAGTGTACCGAGTATTTAAAGAGTATCCGAGTGTATAGATGAAATTGTTAGGGGGAGCATGGAACATCAAGAGCATGCAAATCAATTTTTATTCAGCATATTGATAAGGGGACTATGTATTCGAAGTATGTATTTGAATGAATGTATATACTGTCATTTTAGTCACATTTTGTAAGTATATAGATTTTGTGTTATGACTTTAAAGGAGTTTTGTCAAACATACCAAACTAATGTCAAAAGGGGAGATTGTTACTATTTACTAAGTTGTCATTAGTTTTATGTTCAAAGTCATCCTATATACCCTAGTCAGTTAATACTACAAAAAGATTCAATTGGTAAGCACTAAGGGTGTCAGTTACAAAAGAAAGGCTAGTCACCAAGATGATATATACCGAGTTGTCTACCGAGTAAATTTCCTATGTCCACCGAGTAGCTAAGAAGGTACATCGAGTTAATCAAAACTGAGTGGAAACATGTTACTAGATTCAATGAACCTAGACACACATGTGGAAACATGTTACAAGATTTGAGAACAGGAAACCATTATTTCATAGGGAATTGCACTTATGGATTTTGTATGATTTTGAGGAAGTTTATCCAATGAAATAATTTCTATGTTTATTCATTCGATAAAACATATTTGTATAATCGATGTATGAACAAGATCATCACCTTAGAGATCTATATACAAAGTGATTTGAGTATCTAAGGAAAAGAGAGAAAAAAATATGGTGAGTTGAAGATAAAACTCTTGTGAAAAGATAAGATGTGATGATTGAACAGAGGTATTCAGAGGTCACCAAGAAGATTTTCAAAAAACAATTTAAGGGATAGAGAATATAGAAGAGGTCACCGAGTTGATCTATCAATTACCGAGGTATGCTATGAGCATGGTAATTTTATATTAAGCACATAGAGTCTGCTATAACATTTCAAATGTAAAGTTGCAGATATTTTGTAAAAGATTTTGATTGAATTATTTTGAGTTGTGTTAGAAACCTTTAACAGGGTAAAAGACTCTAACAAGGTCTATAAATTGTAAAGCCTTTAACCAAGTACATCATTTTGTAAAAGTGTTTGTAAAAATCCTTTAGCAAGGTAGATCTAAAGATATTGATACTCCTAACAGGGTAAGCTATCAGAAATAGCTAAACATGTAGCTATAACCGAGTAACCATTATTATTGCAGTAGTGAAGTTGTGGGTGCCATCCCCACTGCAGTTTTTCTCTCTAACCAAGAGTTTCTGCATAACCAAAATCTTTGTGTTATGGAGTGAAATGTGTATGGATGCAATTTCTATGATTGTGTTTTGGATTTATATATTATGAGATCAAATATATACAATTTATGTTTATCAGTAAGATTGTTTTTAAAAAAAAGTTTTGAAGTATTGATTCACCCCTCCCCTCTCAGTACATTATCTTTCATTATTGGACCTAACAAGAGGGACCGGGCAAGCAACTTCTGGGAACCATGTTATGGATCCATTGGATGATACTAGAATTCGTCCAAAGTCATATGAACTAGACAAAAAAATGGTTGAGGATGTATACAATGAAGATGCAGGACAACATATAGATGATATGGATGAGGAAACACAATAAATGGAAATTGAACATGTCAAAAAATATCCCCATGTGTTAAAGGCCCTAGATATTGATGAATATGCTAGAAGTGTGGAACAACAAACATCCAATAAAAAGAGGGAAACTCTTGCTAACATAAAGATTGAATTGGTACATGGATTTAAGGATTGGCGAACACCATATAAAGAGCCATCCCAGGACGAGGAATTTTATCTACTAATAGGAGAAAATTAAGAGACCCTTTCAATGGGGAAAATTGGACAAGCAACTGCTCGCAGAGTCTTAAATAATTGTATAAAAGTTGCTTCCATACAAAGGGCTATTTTGAGGGATGGAAGGGTTTACAGTCACAGAGAATTGTTGACCCCTCTAGAAGCTATGAAGTGACTTGTCTTTATAAATGCTATTGGTTTTTTAAGGGTCAGAGGGACCGGGCAAGCAACTTCTAGGAACCATGTTATGGATCCATTGGATGATACTAGAATTCATCCAAAGTCATATGAACTAGCCAAAAAATGGTTGAGGATGTATACTGTGAATATGCAGGACAACATATAGATGATATGGATGAGGAAACACAAGAAATGGCAGTTGAACATGTCAAAAAATATCCCCATGTGTTAAAGGCCCTAGATATTGATGAATACACTAGAAGTCTGGAACAACATACATCCAATAAAAGCGAGAAACTCTTGCTGACATAAAGATTGAATTGGTACATGGATTTAAGGATTGGCGAACACCATATAAAGAGTCATCCCAAGATGAGGAATTTTTTCTGCTAACTAGAGAAAATGAAGAGACCCTTTCAGTGGGGAAAATTGTACAAGCAACTGCCCGTAGAGTCCTAAATAATCATATAAAAGCTACTTCCATACAAAGGGCCATTTTGAGGGCTGAAAGGGTTTACAGTCGTAGAGAATTGTTGACCCCTCTAGAAGCTATGAAGTGACTTGTCTTTATAAATGTTGTAGTTTTTCTAAGGGTTAGAGGGACCAAGCAAGCAGCTTTTGGGAACCATGTTATGGATCCATTGGATGATACTAGAATTCATCCAAAGTCATATGAACTAGCCAAAAAAATTGTTGAGGATGTATGTTGTGAAGATGCAGGACAACATATAGATGATATGGATGAGGAAACACAAGAAATAGCAGTTCAACATGTCAAAAAATATCCACATGTGTTAAAGGCCCTTGATATTGATGAATATGCTAGAAGTGTGGAACAACACACATCCAATAAAAAGCCGGAAACTCTTGCTGACATAAAGATTGAATTGGTACATGGATTTAAGGATTAGTGAACACCATATAAAGAGCCATCCCAAGATGAGGAATTTTATCTGCTAACTGGAGAAAATGAAGAGACCCTTTCAGTGGGGAAAATTGTACAAGCAACTGCCCATAGAGTCCTAAATAATCGTATAAAAGTTGCTTCCATACAAAGGGCTATTTTGAGGGCTGGAAGGGTTTATAGTTGCAGAGAATTGTTGACCCCTCTAAAAGCTATGAAGCGACTTGTCTTTATAACTGGTAGTCATAGAATGGAAAGGTTAAGGAGGTTGAGGATCCATATTTTGCCAAAGCGGATACCATTAAACAAAGTGAACAAGAGAATGGAAGGAAAGAAAAGGAACTTGCAAAAAAAACTTGATGACAAGAATAAAAGGACCAGCCTCTTGTATAGTTGTTGTCGAACATCTATTTGTAGCAATTGTGCCCTAATAATTGCCCTAATTTTAAGTTTTACTCATTATTGATGCATTTAATCTTATTCTATGGACATTTTAGGGGTATGTGGTCTGAGGAATTGAGGCTTAATATCAGAAATAGCCAAGGGGAGGAGAAACCTATTCAATTATGGACTTTTGTTTGGGATTCTCATTACACAAGATCAAATTATATCAAATTTGAGGAATGGATAGTAAAACCAATTTATCGGATGTATGGATTTCCTTGTGATGGATTAATCTCAGATGATATTAAAGATTTTTAAGACCTAAATATTTTGATGACAAAAACATAGTGAATCATAACTGGGGAGATTGGTATGTCCAGCGACTTGTATTTATAACTGGCAGCCATAGAATGGAGAGGTTAAGGAGGTTGAGGATCCATATTTTGTCAAAGTCGATACCATTAAACAAAGTGAACAATAGAATGCAAGGAAAGAAAAGGAACTTGCAAAAAAATCTTGATGACAAGAATGAAATGACCAACCTATTGTACAGTTGTTGTCGAGCATCTATCTACAGCAATTATGCCTGATTCTTCTACTTTAAAAAAAAAAATACCATGTGTTCATCGCAATTACGACGTTAAATATGAAATTTGCACTATTGGAAAAATTCAACCCGATGGTAACACACAAGCAGAAGCATGTGATTGGGATAGAATACATCGATGAAGTCCATCAATAGAATTCACACTAGTGGCAATGGATAAATCTTGTATTGTCGATAGCCGATGATGCTATCGGTAAGACTTATCCTGCTAGACACTGGCAAAAGTAAAATGCATCGGCAAAGGTTACGACGATAAAGGGACAAAGCTTATGTTGAGGTGACATAACTTATCGAAAGGAGCTATGCTGAGGGAAAAGACATTAGGGAAATTATGCCCATTGCCTAAATAAATTTTAAGCTATCTCGATGCCCGATGAGACTAGTGGGATAACTTGCACTGATCAGCAGGAAGAGAGGTCATCAACTAATGTTGTCCCGATGAATAAGAAGAAATCAAGAGGCTGCGAAAATCATTGGACCAACATATGCCGATCAATAGGTAAAATTCATGTTCGTCAAGATACCAATGAGAAATTTCAACAAGTCTGAATTCTGACAAACACGGGGTATACTTTTAAAAAAAAAATCCGACAAAGCAAAAGAAATCCCATAGCCGATCAGAAATGTTCATCATTTTTTTGTCCAAATTCTGATGTGAAATTTTAACAAGTCACAATTTTGACAAACACGGGGTAATTTTTGAAAAAAAAAACAAAGTCATCTGACAAAACAAAAGAAATCCCATAGCTCATCGGAAATGCTCGACGAAAAATTGCTCCAAATGTACTAGTGTCTATATCATTGTCCATTCCTTTACACAACACTTATTCATTTCACAAGACATTTTTTTCACATGAATTGAACATGCTAATAATACTATCATGTTTCTTATCCAATGTTGTTCACTATTATTATGCCCAACCTATTGTCCTCTTTAGCTATGTACAATTCTTTTTCCTACTTTCATTAGGAATATTGTTATCTTTATGTCGTGTATACTTACTAATGTCTTATTTTCTTTTGTTCATATGTTTGTAGGGGTTGTCCCATCAATGATGTTCTTAGAACCTTTTGATGTCTATCATTAATTATTAAGCATTTTTTACAATGCTTCTGATGAATTTGTTTTGCTCTCAATCCACCACACTCTGCCACTTTTCTCACTTTATCTCTATCAAGTCCCTTGTTCATCTCTTTTGACAATAATCATGCTTGTCCTTACCTTTTTCATGTGACTATTATTTGTGTTATTGATTGATCAGTGCTTACTTTGTTAATATATAATTCTTCATATGCCAACATGATATTTTGTTGTCCTTTTATTATTGACGTGGTTGTAGCATATGTCTCCAAACATAGGCTTGTCTTCTTTTTCTCAGATTGTCCTCTTAATTCATTGATCTAAGCTTGTCATGTAATTACTACTTGATCACTATCCATTTCAAGGACTATTAGGCTTGGCCTTTTTGGTTTGATTGAACATAACTATGTTTTACAGTGAAGGGAATAAAACAATATGCAATGGTCTTATTAGTTTACATAATCTACTAAAAAACTCCTTCAATATTTAATTGTGAGCTGTTACAAATTATAACCTAGTTTTCAATTAAGCTTTTCATTATGTTTTTATTGTCTCATTATATGTGTATGCCTTCTTATATACCACATTTTTAGCATCACATTAATTGGCACCCACCATGGGGCCTAGCCCCTTTGATCTTTAACAAGTTTGCTTGCAGGAAATTTCATTGACAGGTTGATTAGCTCTTTCAAAAGTGCAAATTAGCTCTCTTGGGCTCTCGAATCGCGTTCTTGGCCTCTTTTGTAGCATTCTGACACCTCAAATGGCATTTTTGGGAGATTTCTCAACTCCATTTTTATGTTTTTCTCTGTTTTAGCATTTTCAGTCTATATTTTAGCATTTTTGGTATTTATTGTGGCATTTTTGGTACAATTATCAGCATTTTCAGTCTATTTAACAGTGTTTTTGGTGTGCAAAACAACGTTTTTGGTGTGCAGAGTAGCGTTTTGGGTCCATTTGGCAGCAGTCTTGGCACATATGATGGCGTTCTTGGTCAATTTGATGGTGTTTTCAGTTTTTAATTAATTTGGGAAATATTGTATGTTGCATTCCTTATTTATGCTTCTAGACTATCATTTTCCCGAACCTAATTTGCATATTATTGGTTTTGCAGGTACTTATTTCATTGTGAAAGACTAGAGTCATAAACAATTTCATCGTTAAAGAATGCAATATAAACTATTAACTTTGTTTGCAGCCGCGAGATTTTGTACTTATTTTTGTTAAATTAGGCACAGACTAATTACAATGGAAATGAACAAACATGTCTTATGTGTTATGATGATAGGCGAGTATGCTCTCACCTTTCTTAGGTGGTCAGAAAGTCAAACTCATCTTTTTCTTTCAATAGTGCATATCTTTAGTGGGCCTGCCCTTCTGAGGATCCTATAAGACCAAAGCCATTAAGGTTGGTGAGAGCGGAATGACCCAAGTGGATATGGCTAATGCCAAGTACTCCAGCCCACTATAAAATAAATGTGATTTGATGAAAATCAAGTCAACAGCAGTGCTCAGGAATAGCTCTCCTTCATACCTTCAAGTATATCAAACCTTGGTTTTCAAGGCTGGGAGACCTCTTAATTGAGTTTATACCTCGATGCATCGAACGTATCTCTTACTAGTTCCAATTAAAATTAGAAGCTACCTGGTTTACCTCTAAACATTATTAAATTCTTAGTGCATGGAGGGGGAAGAATCTCTCCTTAAGATACTTACCATATGTCCATCTTGAGCGTATGTGCGAACTCCCTTTTTGAGACCTTATTTCTAGGCTCATAATGGGACTCCACTAGCTCTCGCAAAGGCAAAAACATGGGCACCCTTTAGGGGGTGACAAGGTTGTGTGAGCTGACAGGGTACCAAGTTGTGGTCTAAGAACTAATAATGAAGCCAATCTCCTTAGGATAGACTGATTAATGTGTTTTCAATTGTTCAAAACCTGTGAAAACTTGGGCTTTCTTTAAAGCTTCTTGAACATACACTTTAGGTGTCCTTTGGGACAAAAATACAATCTGATTTCTGTGTTTGTAAGTCAAGTCAAGATATCCTCCATTGAAATACAACAAACATTGAAAACTCAAACTTCAAATTGTCAAATTTACAACTTTCATAGCAAATTAGTTCTTTTAGTCCAAACATTAGCTCTTTTGGTCCAAACATTAGCTCTTTTGGTCCAAACAGTCGCACCTACGATCCAAATAGTCACACTTTCAATCCAAACAGTAGCTTTGTCAGTCCAAACAGTCACATTCATAGTCCAAACATTAGCACTTTTGGTCCAAACAATAGCACTTTCGGTCCAAATAGTCGCACTTACTGTCTAAACAGTCACACTTTCAGTCCAAATGTCATCTCTCTTGGTATGAATGTTAACTTTCTCATATTTCAACATTAACTCCCCAAGGTTGAGCACATCAGAGTTTTTGGTCTAAACAATAGACTTCCTGGTCTAAACAGTAGAGATCCTGGTCTAAACAGTAGAGTTCCTGGTCTAAATAGCAGAGTTCTTAGTCTAAACAATAGTTTTCTTGGTCTAAAGGTCAGCTCCCTTGGTCTAATCAACAACTCTTTTGAGTTCAATGTAAAATTGCTCATGTTGCAACATTAGATCTCCTAGTTTGTACTGGCTAGGTCTAAATATCAATTCTCTGAGTCTGAAAATCACAAAGTTGGGTCAAAATTGCAATCTCCTAAGTTCAAACACTTAATTTGTTGAGTCTACACATCATTATTTGAACTTTAGAGTCACTACATTGCAGAATAGCATTTATGGTCTGTTTCTCAGCGTTTTTGGTTTTTCTCAACATTTCCGGTAAACTACACCAAAATTAGGAAAAAAAAAAAAAAAAACCTATTTCTCAGATAGTCAAACATAGAGACTAGGTCATCTTCTTGGGTCATTCAATTAGGTTATCTTCTGTCAAAATAGATTCAAGAGCTAGACACACTAAGGTTCTCAAGTATTCATCTTCAACAAGTTTAAGATCTAACACCTTAAAGTGCAACATCACTTTGTCATTAATAAACTGATCATTCAAACATAGTTTCTCATCGGGATCTATCATCCTTTAATCATGAAACTACAATGCTTGATCAGAATAATCTTGTTCTTTATCATAGGATATATCATTCCTATTGAACTTGGTCATATCAAAAATCACAAAATTCGTACACCAAAACTAGGATCAAAAAACTTGCAAACAAACAAATACTTGAAAAGATCATTTCGTGTCTATCCATATATATTGTTTACCTCAACAATTGATCACTTATTGTGACACATTATTCAAGATTTAAATCTCCCAAAATATTCAAAACACATGTATGCCTGTTTTAACCAGGGCTCAGAGACGAAAGATTGCAAAAACAGAAATAGAAACGTTTGAAATAACTGAAGATTATAGAAACATGGAACATGAAGATGAAATAAAAGTTGAAGATGAAATAATAGAACAACATGTCAGAGACATCAAAAAAGATCCTCAATTCGATAAATTTATGGAGAAAATATTGGAGGGAGAAAAAGAAAAATATTTCCTAATGTTAGCAAAATTTAATGCTACACTCCCCCAAGATTTTGATGTGAACAAATTGACACAAAAGAGAAGTGACCCCTCCCTTAATAATGAACAATATGAGGATATTTTTGGTCTCAAAATTAATGACACATCAATTCCTAGTAACACTAGAACCAATGAGGAAACTTACATTCCCAAAAGGGATGATGTAGAAATTCTAAATAATGTTAAATCTAATGAGGATACAAGAAGGGGTAGAGATGATACAAGAAGAGATCAAGATCCTCCTAGAATGAAAAATCATGGTTATACAAGAACAAATCATGGTTATACAAGAACAAATCATTTGGTATTTTTTAGAAAGGCGTCATGTGTTGCCAGAACATTGACTTCGTCTGGTCCGCAGTGCCGACAAAGTTAGTTTGTCATTTTCGCCGATTAATATCTTTTCGCTCAAGACTCATCTTGTGAAACCATTTGGTATAAGTCATCCTTGTATATCAAAGTACATGCCTGTCAGATGGCGAGCTCCGGAAAGGTGTTTTGATAGGTTTCAAAAATACGTCTTCGCGATTAAATGCGAAAACATGGCGCAAGTGCCTAAAAGTCATAAAATGCGGATTAATGATCCGAAAATGACACTAATTGTTTCCAGAGGTGTGTTTGAGGTCCATGAGTCATTTCAGAGGTCAGTTGCATAAAAACGAAAAAAAATTTAGTCGAACCCACTTTGGGGCCCGACCTAGCTCGACTGCAATTCACCAATGGGATGGTGAGAGGTGACTTCAGTTTATTTGTCATTAATGGATTAATGGTGTGTATCTTGCATTCTAGTTTCAAATTTCAAATAATTCAGATAGAGATTCGATGAGAAGGGAATCAACTTGTCAGGGGTCAACGAGCACGATTGGCTCTTGCAAGGGTTTTATACCAAGATTGTAACATTTGCTTGCTTGATAACACCTTGAGTGTTGATTGATGCATATATTGCTGCTCGAATGTTACAAAATGCTATTTTTGTCCTTTGATGGCTCATAAGTGACGAACCTTATGCACTCACAAATAATCAAGCTATTCATATGGCGAGTATGGTTATAGTCATGGATAAAGGGACTATACAGTGGGCTGGCTGTTCAACATATTTTCATTCATTATATATCCCTTTGCATGATATGGAGATAACAGCAACAATTAATTCCATACAAGCAAATGCAATTAGCAGAGGTTGAAGGAGGTGTGAGAGGTAATAGTTGCGATGGTGACTAAGATGGAATGTGGCGTGAAGATCTCTTGCCAAAACCCTCCACTCTACTGCCATGTTTTCCTCTTCCCTGTTGTGGTACATAGGGTCAACAAACTTCACACAATTCTTTTAGTAGGTTGGACGTAGTGTTTTGGAGTTGCAGTACTATGGTAAGTGCATGTGGTGTTTGAAGTGCTCTAGCAATTACTCCTCCATCAATGATGTGCCCCCATATCCCTCCAGCCTACACATGGTATGTGTTATGGTTGCAGAAGACCCCAGGCTTCTCTGTGGGCATTGAAAATCTTCAATAAATTGTAAATGCACAATGGCAGGTGTGAAGCTCATCCAACCCCCATTCTTTCCTCCACGTGATGGGTGCGTTTGCAGAGCATGCCATGAGAGGTAATTGCTGAATGGTGGTTGAGATGGATTGTGGCGTGAAGATCCTTTGCCAGCACCCTCCATTCTCCATGCTTTAGCACTCCTCCCAGTTGTGCGATAGTATGGAACCATTGGAAATTCCAACCAATACAAATTAGTTTCTCATGTGCCCTCCCAAAAGCAACCTCCAGCCTCTGTGTGGTGATGCAAAATGACAGACTGCAATAAGGGCATTAAAACTAGTGAAGTGTGGCATTGAAATGTGCAGAAGGTTTGAAATGCCTACTCTCCCATGTGAAACACCAAATGCGAACAGCAACGTCCTCCATCCTGCTATGAGGTGTAATGACCTCTAGCAAATACATTTAGTAATAGAAACCCCCTCTGTGTGGCTGTTTGGAGGCCATATTTAACATGTAGCAAATGCATTTGGTAGGTGTAAAGCCAATGTCCGCGACCTTGCCAGCATTTTCCCTCCCTCACATGGTGTTTGGGCATCAAAATTTCAATCAAATGCAAAGAAAATACCATTGAAGTTGCAGAAATTGCTCCAAAACACAGTCCCAGGTTTAAAGCCTTTATCCCACATTCACTGTGGAAGGGACTTTTTTGATGTTTAAATACAAATCTCCACTAATGTAATATGTCAAATCCATCAAGGCTTTTGACGGATGGGGCCAATGGGCACCCAAGGTGGGCCCACGCGTGGGTGCGGATCCCAAGCTGATGGAGGAGGTGACTGAGCTGTGACCAGGTGGACCCCACGTAAGCATGCTTCTCGAGGCAAACAGGCAAATTTTGCAGAGAAAGGTCGGCTTAACTAGTGAGCAAGTCTGAGATGATCCGACGAAGCGCATTGTTTTGCAGGCCAAAGTTGCTCGCCAGTTAAACCCTAGGAAATGGCAAAAAGGATTTCCAAAAATGCAGTGGGTTAAAGAACGTGCATGTTAGATGGAGATCAACGGCTCGCACTGCTTCACGAAAGAAAGATGCACGCGAGATAGAGGCCACGAAATGGCGAAAGGCAAAGTACAAAATAGTGAGAGGCAGGTGGCGATGATGTGGCAAGCACAATCAGGCATCCAGCAGGTAGGTCCCGTCTAGTGGCGGTGGTGTGGCGCACAGATGGCGACAGGTGGACAGACAAGTGGCGGTGATGTAGCGGACACGTGGCGAAGTGATGAGGTGTTATCCGAGGTGGCACCCAGTGGACCCCATTGACCAATCAGGTCCCACCACGTGGCAAAATGTCAGGGCACAATCAGAGCAAAAATCAAATTTAAAATCAGTTAATTACATAGTGCCAACTATATCAAATAAATGAAAAATTTAAATGATGTGCACAAATGGGGAATTAATTCGCCCAGGGCTCATTTTTTGGGAAAACTATGAAGTGCTATATGTTTTCGGAAAGCTCTCGAAATAAGGAATCTGATTATGGAGTTAATTTTGGCAAAGATTAGATATTTTGGGAGCATTTTGGTCGGGAGTGAAATTCAGTTAGAGAGGAGATACTTGGCAATTTCAGTTGCAGATTTGATTTTCTTCCCTCCTCTTTTTATTCTCAACTCTTCTCATTTGTAAGGGTTCCAGTTTTAGAAAGATTTTCTCCAAGGGAGAGATCCGAAATTGCAGGTTCCAGTGATGGCATCTTTTTATCAATGCAAATGACAGTGTGTTCTTCTATGTTTTCAGTGTTGTCTTTACTGTAGGTTTAGTTTCAATTTGCAGGTTCACACATATGCAAGGCATGTGTGAGTTTCCATGAAATTGTCTCCAAAATGTACTCAGATTCATATAATTTCATATTATCAAGGATAATTTGAGTTGTCTCTTTTCGATTCCTATAAGAGTGTAATGTTTGTCTTTTGGGTATTCTTCAAGGAAGGATTTAAATCCTAAAACCCAACATTAATGATTTTGAATGCATATTAGATATATATACATATAAGTATGATTTTGTGATAGAGCAGAGGATTGTATTAATGTAAGGCATTGATACATGAAAATTTAATATTGAAAAGAACTTGCATCTGAGATTTCTCTTCCAGTTTTATGCATGACTTTGTGGCCTGGATAAGGCACTGGTCTCTTTGTAATATTGAAAGGTTGTCAAAACATCATTTAAAAATCCAAAATCCAAATATCTTTTTATATTTTATGTTATGTGGAAGTGTCCCTCTATCTCATGATTCAAAAAATGTTGAGTTGCAAGTGTGGATCTAGCCCATCTGCAGTTACCTCTTAGTGTTTAAACCTTTTGAGATCCATCTACTTTTGATTGATGCAGTATTGTGTGTAATAGATCTGATTAAATGCATCAAAGGTATACCCGCCTAGGTTTTGCAGAGCCTGAAGAGTAGAAGGATTCATATCCTTGTCATGTTGTCCAAGCCCTGATGTGTTTCATAGACTGAAATTGGCCATTTCATAGAAGGATTGCAGGTATACTTGGGTTATCACTTTTGGTGAACAACAAAAGTGGCGAATCTGCTGGGGAAATGAGAATGGAAATTGCCAAAATTCATCCAGTTAGTCTGTCCATTGTGTATGCACAGAGTTTGAAAGTGGTTTTATGGTGAAGAGAATGCTCCTTGTCCTGGATCTGCAGAGTGATATGTGTTACATGTCATATTTTATGAAGGAGTAACAGTGAATTTATATTGTTCAAAGTTGTAAGAAGCTCTTGCGGCTGTGTGTGATTTTTCCCCCAATTCCTTATTAGGCGGTGACTTTGTGGTTCATACCATTGTTAAATAGCCTAGAAGAGTGTTGATTGCAGCAAGATTGAAAGAGAAACGAAGAATTAAATAAGTGTTGAGTGGCATTCTGTTGTTCAAAATATCCTCTGTGCAAGAGGTGGGGACTTTGATGTAAAAGACTGTGCTGAAAGTGGAAGTTAATCTTTAGATCTACAAGTTTTACAGCTGCAAATCTCTAGGTATTTTCAGAGGTTTCAAATGCAAAGATGTTTGTTCTGGAAATTTGAATGTGTAATGTAGTTTTCTCATTAAGTGAACAACACTAATAAAGAGGGAAAGAGAGGATTTCGAATTAGTTTGCATATCTGCTGAAATATTTAGAGTATATGCTCTTCTGTTATAGTATGCAAATTTAGGAAAGATTTGTGTCAAGCAGTGTTATGAATAGATTAGTATGAAGATATGTGCTTGAAGTTTTTTATCCCAGATTGTATAATCATTTGTGGGAGTAGGAAAAAATGAGCAGTGAAGTTTTTCAACCTTGTGTATTTCCACATAGAGCCGTGCCTAGTGAAGTGTCACAACCGTATATTAGGAAGAGTTTTAGTATGAAGTATTATGCTGCTCTAAACTTTGAAGGTATTCCGGGTTACCCAAATCCCATACCTACAGAAATCAAAAAGTATTTGCTTATATTTAGTGGGAAAAAATCAGAATTAGCATGTCAACACGTGAAAAGAGTTTCAGATTTGATAGGAGAGTTCAAAATTTGTCAAGAAGATATATGCATGAAATTGTTTGTTCAGTCATTGAAAGAGGATGCAAGAGATTGGTTTTCTTTTTTGACAGTGAATTCTATTACCTCATGGGAAGAATATATTTCAGATTTCATGGATCAATTCAATGAGAAGGTGAGTGATGATGACTTGTTGAAAGAATTCACTTATATACAAATCAGGGAAGATGAATTGGTACCAACATTTAATATCAGATTTTCACAAGCATTGACTAAAATTTCTAGAAAGTATAAGTTTGATGATATGGTATGTCTGGATATTTATATGAGTGCTTTTGGTAAGAAGATGGGTTTCCTATTGAGAAACAAAGAACCTAAGACTTTGTATGAAGCTTTTAACATAGCTAGAGACATTGAAAATAATTTGAAATTTGGGATAGCCAAGAAATTTGTGTCTCTTGTAGTTTCTTATCAAAATGCCTTCAATGGTGAAATACCATGTGAAGCTCAACCAATCATTCCTTGTCTAGGTGCATCAAGCTCTGCAGTTCTGAATGGTTTTGTTGATGCATGTGTTTCAGATTTGAATGAGAGTCAAGATCCTCTGCTGTCAATGTCAGTTGCCTCTCACAGTAATGATGGAATGATTAGTGTCCAATGTTGTGATAATGTTGATATAGAGATAGATATATACAAGGGATATGTACCATTTGATTTGTATGCCAGTTATGTTGACTGTGTGACTGCAAATTATCAAGTTAATCATGCATCTCCTAAGGTTAACAATAATGAAAATTATGGTAATTATGACCATCGATCTTTAAATGTTGCTGATGTATTTGATGTTCAAATACCAAATACTGAAGGATCACCAAATGTTGTTGATTATGTAAGTGAAGTTGTGCAATATGATGAAAATCAGATTTTGGTTAAGTCTAATAAATCTAAAAATGAAATTGTGAATGATGTTGATGATGTGCTCAGTGCAAGTATACCCAATGATGAATGTGTTTCAAAATGGAGTGGTGTTGCTGATTATGAGGACAATGAGTTCTATTCCTAGCACCTTGAAGGTATGCAAATGAACAATGAAGATCAATTTCAGAATGAGAACGATCTTGGCACAAGTGTTTCACTTTCTTTTGATCAGCAAATGAATGTCAGTCATGCAGCTGAAAGTGGTTATGAGAATTCTTATTACTCATCTTGTGAAGATGATATACTAGAAGACCAAGTCATGTACCTTAGTTATGAATCTGAAAACGAAAGTGTTTTTGAAGATAAGAATGTATGTGACAGTGCTAACAATGTTCTATTTTCAGATTTTAGTGAACCCACATTTGAATGCTTTCATAATTTCAAGTACCATGATGAGGATGTGAATGTTGATAATAAGCTTGAACCAGATTTGGAGTTCTTTGCTTTTGATACAAATATCCATGGTGCTGATTTCATTGATGAGAATAATGAAGTTTCCCCCTGTGCGGAAAAAATTTGTAATGTTGATAAAGTTCCGAACAGCAGTAACATGGGTTGTAAGAATTTACTTCATGATGAAGACAAGAGGCATGGGTTATGTGATGACTTTTTCAAACCACAAATGGAAGTGTTTCAGATAGATGTAAGTCTGGATGAGGAAGACTTAGCTAAGGATTTGCTTCAGCTAGAGGTATGCATTCTTTTCCATGAGTGGAATGTTGAGAATGCAGAGGTTTTCAGTTTGATAAACAAGGAGAGTATGGACTGTGATCAGCATAGTGAAGTATCACATTCGGATTGTAACATTTATGTTCCTTGTTTGCATCAGTTAATTAGTACATTCTATAAATTTAAATGGTAATAAGGCGTGTGCTGATGAGGATTACAATGTTGAGAATGAATGTTTTATTTTTAAAGTTCAATATGCTGATGTCCTTAAAAATGGTAGGATTGATTGGGATAGTCAAGTGTATTGCAGCTTGTGGGAAGGCCTCTATGGTGAATTGTCTCATGTTTTTACTTGTGTTGAAGTAGTGTGTGATTACAAAGTTCAGAATCAAACAAGAGGTAAGCACACTAGCTGTTACAGTGATGAGACAAAAGAGGTTGGTTATAAGAATTATGCTCAGCTATTATTGAAAAATGCCTTTGTTTGGATCATGGTATCAAGTGATGAGAATCAGATTTTTGACAGAGGTAAATGTTTGTAAGCGGAGCAGCCTATAATCAATTGTGAGTTTGTTTGTATATATTGTATAGTTGCTTTGCTTCGGTTGTGTGGTTTTCAATAAAGTGCCCTACTATTTGGGTAGAATAAGGAAGCCCTATTTTTGAAATGAGAAGAGAAGAATGATCCATTTTTGGGTGGTCTGCTTAACCAAAGGTATCTAGATTCTTGTGTTGATCTTGCAATCAACCATCCCCAATCAGAGCCACTATTGGGACTCATTAAATTTGAGTCAAGTTTTGAGGCCCATTTCAAATTTTTTGCTCTGCATGTCAGAAAAGTACCTAAATGAGTCAGTTTGAAGGGCCTAGTTTGTGAGAGGTCAAAATGGGGCCAGTTGATTTTCAGAGGGTAAGGCTCAGGATTCATGTCCTAAACCTTTCATTTGGCCTATACATTGATGTGCAACTTTCAGAATTCAGTTTGGATAAGTTTGTGAGGTACCCAGTTTGAGGGGTGAGTTGAAAGTGCATTTTAGGCACAAATGCAGATTTTATTGAGTAGCCTAATTTGAGCGATTACATCTTTTGCCTTGTTGATCATCATGAAAAAATTCAAAATGGATTCAATTGTATGCATAAATGTGAGTCATTCTGTAAAATTTCAATTCCTAACGAATCCATTTGCTCAGTTTTCAAAGCCAAATCTGTTTGCAGTTTGTCTGGTTTGACTATTTCCTGTTTCGACAACTAGTCGGAGCCCTATTTCGCACAAGTGTAAGTTGCCTCAGTAAGCGTCATGCCATAATGTTTGTTCTGGGCTAATTTTATTCTAAATGATGAGCTACATTTAAAATTTCAAGCCTTTATCAATCCATTTGATCGGTTTTCAAAAGGATTCATTTAGCTATCATTTTCAGTTATCCGCACTTCCATTGTTATATCAGTTAATGTAGCCATTTTTGTGAGCGCGTCGTTTGCATCCTGTCATTCTGGTGATCGAACTGAGAATACTAAGTATTAATATGTACTTAAAGGTACCTATGTTTCAAATTTTAGGGTCTACAGAGGTCGTTTGGTATTTTTGAGAAAGGCATCATGTGTTGCCAGAACATTGACTTCGTCTGGTCCGCAGTGCCGACAAAGCCAGTTTGTCATTTTTGCCGATTAATATCTTTTCACCTGGGAATTGTCTTGAGAAACCATTTGGTAGAAGTCATCCTTGTATATCAGAGTACACGCCTGTCAAATGGTGAGCTCTGGAAAGGTGTTTTGACAGGTTTGAAAAATACGTCTTCACGATTAAATGCGAAAACGTGGCGCAAGTGCCTAAAAGTCATAAAATACGGATTAATGATCCGAAAACAATGCTAATTGTTTCCAGAGGTGTGTTTGAGGTCCATGAGTCATTTCAGAGGTTAGTTGCATAAAAACAAAAAAAAAATTGGTCGGACCCACTTTGGGGCCCGACCTGGCTCGACTGCAATTCACCAGTGGGATGGTGAGAGGTGACTTCAGTTTATTTGTCATTAATGGATTAATGGTGTGTATCTTGCATTCTAGTTTCAAATTTCAAATAATTCAGATAGAGATTCGATGAGAAGGGAATCACCTTGTCAGGGGTCAATGAACACGATTGGCTCTTGCAAGGGTTTTATACCAAGATTGTAACATTTGCTTGCTTGATAACACCTTGAGTGTTGATTGATGCATATATTGCTGCTTGAATGTTACAAAATGCTATTTTTGTCCTTTGATGGCTCATAAGTGACGAACCTTATGCACTCACAAATACTCAAGCTATTCATATGGTGAGTATGGTCATAGTCATGGATAAAGGGACTATACAGTGGGTTGGTTGTTCAACAAATTTTCATTCGTTATATATCCCTCTACATGATATGGAGATAACAGCAACAATTAATTCCATACAAGCAAATGCAATTAGCAGAGGTTGAAGGAGGCATGAGAGGTAATAGCTGCGATGGTGACTAAGATGGAATGTGGCATGAAGATCTCTCGCCAAAACCCTCCACTCTACTGCCATGTTTTCCTCTTCCTTGTTGTGTTACATAGGGTCAACAAACTTCACACAATGCTTTTAGTAGGTTGGACATAGTGTTCTGGAGTTGCAGTACTATGGTAAGTGCCTGTGGTGTTTGAAGTGCTCTAGCAATTACTCCTCCATCAATGACGTGCCCCCATATCCCTCCAGCCTTCACGTGGTATGTGTTATGGTTGCAGAAGACCCCAAGCTTCTATGTGGGTGTTGAAAATCTTTAGTAAATTGCAAATGCACATTGGCAGGTGTGAAGCTCAGCCAACCCCCATTCTTTCCTCCACGTGATGGGTGCGTTTGCAGAGCATGCCATGAGAGGTAATTGTTGAACGGTGGGTGAGATGGATTGTGGCGTGAAGATCCTTTGCCAGCACCCTCCATTCTCCATGCTTTAGCACTCCTCCCAGTTGTGCGATAGTATGGAACCATTGGAAATTCCAACCAATGCAAATTAGTTTCTCACGTGCCCTCCCAAAAGCAACCTCCAGCCTCTGTGTGGTGATGCAAAATGACAAACTGCAGTAAGGGCATTAAAACCAGTGAAGTGTGGCATTGAAATGTGCAGAAGGTTTGAAACACCAACTCTCCCACATGGAACACCAAATGTAAATAGCAACGTCCTCCATCCTGCTGTGAGGTGTAATGGCCTGCAGCAAATACATTTAGTAATAGAAACCCCCTCTGTGTGGTTGTTTGGAGGCCATATTTAACATGTAGCAAATGCATTTGGCAGGTGTAAAGCCAATCTTTGCAACCTTGCCAGCATTTTCCCTCCCTCACGTGGTGTTTGGGCATCAAAATTTCAATCAAATGCAAAGAAAATACCATTGAAGTTGCAGAAATTGCTCCAAAACGCAGTCCCAGGTTTAAAGCCTTTATCCCACATTCACTGTGGAAGGGACTTTTTTATGTTTAAATACAAATCTCCATTAATGTAATATGTCAAAGCCATCAAAGCTTTTGACAGACAGGGCCTATGGGCACCCAAGGTGGGCCCACGCGCAAGCACGGATCTCGACGTGATGGAAGAGGTGACTGAGCGGTGACCAGGTGGACCCCACGTAGGCATGCTTCCCGAGGCAAACAAGCAAATTTTGCAGAGAAAGGTCGGCTTAACTAATGAGCAAGTCCAAGATGATCTGACGAAGTGCATTGATTCGCAGGCCGAAGTTGCTCGCCAGTTAAACCTTGTGAAATTGCGAAAAGGATTTCCAAAAATGCAGTGGGTTAAAGAACGTGCATGTTAGATGGAGATCAACAGCTCGCGTTGCTTCGCGAAAGAAAAATGCACGTGAGATAGAGGTCATGAAATGATGAAAGGCGAAGTACAAAATGGTGAGAGCTAGGTGGCGATGATGTGGCAAGCACAATCAGGCATCCAGCAGGTAAGTCCCATCTAGTGGCGGTGATGTGGTGCATAGATGGCGACAAGTAGACAGACAAGTGGTGGTGATGTAGCGGATACGTGGCGGAGTGACGAGGTGTTATCCGAGGCGGTGCCCAATGGACCCCATCGATCAATCAGGTCCCACCATGTGGCAAAGCATCATGGCATAATCAGATCAAAAATCAAATTTAAAATTAGTTAATTACATAGTGCCAACTATATCAAATAAATGAAAATTTTAAATGATGTGCACAAATGGGGAATTAATTCGCCTAGGGCTCATTTTTTGGGAAAAATATGAAGTGTTATATGTTTTCAAAAAGCTCTCGGAATGAGGAATCCAATTATGGAGTTAATTTTGGCAAAGATAAGATATTTTGGGAGCAATTTGGTCGGGAGTGAAATTCAGTTAGAGAGGAGATAATTGGCAATTTCAGTTGGAGATTTGATTTTCTTCCCTCTTTTTATTCTCAACTCTTTTCATTTGTAAGGGTTCCAGTTTTAGAAAGATTTTCTCCAAGGGAGAAATCTGAAATTGCAGGTTCTAGTGATGGCAACTTTTTATCAATGCAAATGACAGTGTGTTCTTCTATGTTTTCAGTGTTGTCTTTACTGTAGGTTTAGTTTCAGTTTGCAGGTTCACACATATGCAAGGCATGTGTGAGTTTCCATGAAATTGTCTCCAAAATGTACTCAGATTCATATAATTTCATATTATCAAGGATAATTTGAGTTGTCTCTTTTCAATTCCTCTAAGAGTGTAATGTTTGTCTTTTGGGTATTCTTCAAGGAAGGATTTAAATCCTAAAACCCAGCATTAATGATTTTGAATGCATATTGGATATATATACATATAAGTATGATTTTTTGACAGAGTAGAGGATTTTATTAATGTAAGGCATTGATACACGAAAATTTAATATTGAAAAGAACTTGCATCTGAGATTTATCTTCCAGTTTTATGCATGACTCTGTGGCCTAGATAAGGCACTAGTCTCTTGTAATATTGAAAGGTTGTCAGGAACATCATTTAAAAATCCAAAATCCGAATATCTTTTTATATTTTATGCAATGTGGAAGTGTCCCTCTATCTCATGATTCAAAAAATGTTGAGTTGCAAGTGTGGATCTAGCCCATCTACAGTTACCTCTTAATTTTTGAACCTTTTGAGATCCATCTGCTTTTGATTGATTTAGTATTGTGTGTAATAGATCTGATTAAATGCATCAAAGGTATACCCGCCTAGGTTTTGCAAAGCCTAAAGAGTAGAAGGATTCATATCCTTGTCATGTTGTCCAAGCCCTGATGTGTTTCATAGACTGAAATTGGCCATTTCATAGAAGGATTGCAGGTATACTTGGGTTATCACTTTTGGTGAACAACAGAACCTTTCATGACTTTTTTGTAGAGATGGAGATGGTTAGCTTCACGATATCCTCGTACAATGCCAGAGTATGAAAAATGGACATATTCATCGACAACCTAAATGATCAAATGATTTATCATCTAAAAATGCAAGGACATCAAAGTTTTGGAAAGATTATTGATAATGGAATCAGAATGGAGGAAGCCATGATAAAGAAGGGTGAGTTAAAAATATACAAAGAAGGAGTTCACCCTCTAACAACACTAACAACAACAACAATGATAAGCCAAAGTTTTGGAATATATTTGTAATGTCATCAACGATGGGATAATGGATAACAACAATGTGAAACCAAAACAACCAGTTTTTAATTTATCCAATCATTCAATAGCTGCTCAGCAAAACAACAATCACTAAAAAGCAACTATCAAAAATTTCTTTCGAGGGCAATTTACAAACATTGGTGAACCCCTTGGATCCGCATTAAAAATGCTTCTCGCAAACAAATTGATTACTTTACCAAAAGCAATAAAATTTGAACCCAAGGTAAAACCTGCTTGGTGGAATGACAACCATTATTGTGATTTCCATCAAAACAAAGGACACCAAACAGATGCTTGTCAACAATTAAAACATGTCATCCAATATTTTATTGATAATGGAGTGATAACTATGGATTGACATACAACAAATGAATCTCACACAACTTTCAAAACTCTACTTCCTAACTATGAGAAGATTAAATCATCAACAGGGCATAATGGTAAAGGTAAACCAAAGCTAGACTATGCTTATGCATATGACAATGTGGTAAATGTGATCATGGTTAAAGAGCAACAACATCAAGAACTCGCTCATCTTATCACACGAAGCAAAGCCAAAGTATTTTTGTCGGGTCCTACAATAAACATGTTATCCACTACCAAACAATATAGTCTAGTGGATCAATTACAGAAAACACCCGCACAAATATCCATCTTAGAACTTTTAAAGCTTTCACCTTCACACAAATAAATTCTATAAAGAGAATTAGTCGATACAACAGTGTCCAAAGATCTTGATATAGATCAATTCCAAACCATGGTGGGACACCTCACAACCCCTCACTGCTTATCATTTACCAAAGAAGACGACATGTCCTTGCAACATCCCCATAACGCTCCCTTGTATATTGAAGTCCTCATTCACAAGACGCGCGTTAAACGTGTCCTAATAGATGGTGGAGTTGGCTTAAACATTTGGTCATTGAGTCCTGTCTATGCTCTAGGTTATTCATAAGATGTAGTTGATCCTCGAAAAAAGATCACCATCAAAGCATATGATGAAGAAGAGTGTTCCTCTAAAGGAATTGTGATATTACCTGTCAAAGTGGGACCTTTGCAGAAAGACACAACATGCCAAGTTTTAGAATTGGACTTTTCATACAACATACTCTTTGGAAGACCTTGGATACATGACATACAAGTTTTTCCATCAACATATCATCAGTACCTAAAATTTCCCTACAATGGGCGGGAAATCTTGATCTCGGTAGATTCAAATCCATTTCAGTATTGTAGTAATCTCAAACTAGCTCAAGAAGTCATTGTTCCTCATAATGAGGAGGCATCATCTTCAAGCACACAAACTAAATAAAAATCATTTGCCTCAATTTTGTCAAGTATGGAAAAACAAATGCAGCTAAGAGATCAAGACAATGAAGAATATTCACTATCCCAATTACCACTTTCTCCTAGATCCTTTGTAAAACCATCAAACTCTAAACAACAACTAATTGTGAGACATCTTCCAATATTTGATGGAGAAATTGTCAGTGTTGGAACCTTATCAGAGGAAATAGAAGACAAAGATGTGCTACAGTGGCTATACAAAGATGAAGAAGTCCAACAAAAGATCAACAATGTCTGAATACCCACTGAAAAGTATGGAAAAGGATTTAACATTCTTCAAAAAATGGGATACATTGGAACAGGTCCTATAGGAAAAAGAAAAGAAGGTATCTCAGAACCTATCCAGCCTCATACTCAGCAAGCTACAGACAAACTAGGCTTAGGGTATGGGCAGGATACTTTACCAAAAAACACATTTTCTAACCAACAACAAGAAGAATATGAAAACAGACAAGAACGACTTGCAATTGAAAGGGAAGAAGCAGCTGCCAAGCAACAAGCACAAACAAACATGAAATGGCAAAAGAAGCAAGCCTCAAATCAACAGGAAAAACAAACTAATGGTATCTCTTAAGGAGCCTTAAATCTCAATAAAAACAAGCATGAACCTAATACTAATCAAGGAGAGCTCACAGTAAGGTTGATAGAACTAAATCTTAGTCCAGAAGAAGTTGAATATGAAAGAAGAAAAGATATAGCAAGAAAAATATAAGAAACAAATCAAACGCTATATGAACAAATCTGTAGATTGCAAGCTACAAGTGAGATAGATTTTAATGATTGGGAATGGGATTCCTATCATTCTGAAGAATTAGCTGAAGAAAATTGCTTTGAAGAAGATGTAGGAGTCGATGTAGTTCACACGTATGCAAAGAAAATGTTAGGAACTAGCCCACTTAAATTAGAATCACATTCGACTGACTTGGATTTAATCGAGGATGATCAGGAACTCCTTGTGCGAGGTCATTCTGATGAGGGTACCATTCTAGACATTGACAAACATATCAAAAACTTTGGCATGGCTATCATGACCCTTGATACCCTTGAAACATCTCAACCTAAGGACCCCTTACCTCTAATCCACCCCAAACCTATTGATTGGGAAAATGAAGGACATACTATCATTGATACCTTTCTGAATGATCTTGCCATATCTTTATATCTTAATACAATCAAACCCGCAACAACTTTCACCAAGAATTTCAGCAACGCATCTTCTAGTCAAGGGGGTGCCAAATCTCCCAGTCACAAAAAGGAAAATAAAGAAAACAATATCAAGTCTAATGCTGAAAACCATTTCTTGGCAACATTAGATCAGGAAAAAGTAAAAAGAAAGGATGCATCTAATGGTGAAAACCTCCTCAAGGCACTAGAAGATGGAAGATTTGACACTTTACCTGAGTATTATCAAGAAAGGTCACCAATTTTGATCAAACCAATAGAGGCAGTTAACATTAGGACAATAGAGCAACCAAAGATCCTACATCCAGTGACTTCTCTGTCAGAAGAAGAAATGCAACAATATATGGAATTATTCAAACGACGGCAAATCAATTTTTCCTGGTCATATGTAGACATTCTAGGATTGGATCCAGAGCTTATTATGCACCACTTAAATGTCAGTCTAGGAGCCAAACCAATTAAATAGAAATTAAGGAAGATGCATCCACATATCACTCTCATGGTCAAAGTGAAACTAAAGAAATTACTGGATGTAGCATTCATTAGACCTGTAGCATATCCTCAATGGGTATCAAACATCGTTCCTGTTTCAAAACCAAACAAAAGTATTAGAGTGTGCACAGACTTCAAAGATCTTAATAATGCATGTCCAAAGGATGACTTTCCTTTGCCTAACATTGACATCATTGTAGATTTAACGGCTAGACACTCCATGTTTTCTCTAATGGATGGTTTCTCTAGATACAATCAGATTAAAATAGCACCCTAAGATCAAGAAAAGATAGCTTTCACATGTCCGTGGGGTACTTTGTGCTGGAACGTCATGCCTTTTGGACTAAAGAATGCAAGTGCCACATATCAAAGAGCTATGACAATGATATTCCATGACATGATGCATACATTCATGAAAGACAATGTGGATGACATCTTGGCCAAATCATACAATAGAGAAGAACATATAGGGATACTAGAAAATATCTTTGATCGGTTAGAATAGTACAAGCTACGGCTATATCCTAAGAAATGTGCCTTTGGTGTCACTTTAGGAAAGTTATTGGGATACATTGTTTTAGCTAGAGGTATTGAAGTAGATCCATCTAAGGTCAAAGCAATCATGGAAATGGTATCTCCTAAGAATATTAGTCAACTCAGATCACTCCAAGGAAGACTCCAGTCAATCAAAAGATTTGTTGCTCAACTAGCAAATAAATGTCAACCATTTACTCATCTATTGCACAAAAATGTTCATTTCATGTGGGACCATCAATGTGAGGAAGCATTCAACATGATCAATGCATATCTCATGCAACCACCTATCCTAATGTCGCCAATTCTAGGAAAGTCATTGTTACTCTATGTATCAACCACTGAAGTATCGTTAGGAGTTTTGCTCACACAACAAGATAATGAAGGAAAAGAACGGACCATCTACTACATCAGTAGAACACTAGTGGGGTACAAGTTCAACTATTCTCCAACAGAAAAAGCATGCTTGGTGGTAGTTTTTGCTTCTCAAAAATAAAGACACTATCTACTATCTCACTCCATCAAGTTGATAGCTGAAATCAATCCATTGAAGTATTTGCTCAGCAAGGCAACATTAACAGGATGATTAGAAAAATGGATCATGATCTTGAGTGAGTTTGATATTGAGTATGTAGATAGAAAAACTATCAAGGGGCAAGTCATTGCAGACCAACTAGTCGAGGCACCACTTTAAGATGATTGTCCTTTACACATTGAGTTTCCTGATGTTGATATCCTAACGGTCACCACAAAAACATGGCAATTATACTTTGATGGTTCATATACACAACATGGATCAGGAGCAGGTATTCTATTCATCACACCACAAGGTCATACAATCCTAAAAGCATACAAATTAAGCTTTCCATGCACCAACAACACAATAGAATATGAAGCTTTGGTTACAAGTATCAAAATCACTATAGAATGGAACATTACACAACTCCAAGTCTTTGGAGACTCTTAGCTCATCATCAATTGAGAAATTCAAGATCCAACACAGATTTTCCACACCCTACTATCCACAAGGGAATGGGAAAGCAGAAGCATCAAACAAAAATATTTTGATAATCCTCAAAAAGATAGTGAATGATGTTGGCAAAGATTGGCATATTCAATTGAACCCTGCTCTATGGGCCTACCATACTAGTATCCGCACACCAACAGGTGCCACACCTTTCTCTCTTGTTTATGGATAAGAAGAAATACTGCCAATAGAAGTAGAGATACCTTCTCTATGAGTATCATTAAAAGGTCTTATCCCAGATGAAGAACAATGAGTATCTAGATTGCAAGAGTTAGAATTGATCCATGAATGAAGACAAAATGCCTTTGATTATTTAAATGTATATCAGCAAAGAATGTGTCAAAGTTATAATCACAAGGTCAAACCATGAGTCTTTCAAGTTGGGGAACTAGTACTAAAGGAAAATCCATGAAACCAATCAAATCAAGAAAAGAAAGGAAAGTTTGAACCAAACTAGTTAGGTCCATTTGTGGTCACAATAGTATTTGGGTCAGAAGCATATCAGCTATCAACACAGGATGGGGATTAGCTCGAGGAACCCATCAATAGCATGCATCTGAAGAATTTTTATGTCTAAAAAAGAAAAAAAATCCAAAAACAATGAAAAAGCAGAAAACTCCAAAAATAGTGAAAAAGCAAAAAAAATCCAAAAACAGTGAAAAAGCAGAAAACTCCAAAAACAGTGAAGAAGCAGAAAACTCCAAAAAGAAAAAAAAATCAAATATGAGAAAAAGTGCAATAAAAACATATGGTGAGAACCTACCAAACAGGTGTTATCTATCAGCTAGCTCTTCCATCTATTGGTTCATGCATCCTTCCACTTGCATTCATTTCCATCAGCGTTGTTCATATCCATAATAAAGCCTTTGTACATACGCAGGCATCGCAGGTGATTTCTCATCATGGTTTGGATCATTGTATATATCATAATAAATTTTGTTTCTAGACTGGGGGCAAAATCTTGAACCTAGCTGGGGGCAAAATATTTCATCGTTTTGAGCTTAATCAAACATGTAGAACAACAGTTAGGCAACACTTGTCAAGCAAAAAATTAAAACACATCCAATGTTGAACATAAGATCACATTGTCAACCATCAACTATCACATGTCGGTCTAAACACGACAAACACATATCAATGGATGATATATCTTGACTCGTGATTTTAACACTTTGACAATAATGGTTCAACTATTTTATCTTGATTTTCACTATCATGATTTCTGAGTGACTCCAGGATGTCTTTGACTAGAGTAACAAGGAAGGAACATGATATTTTTCTTGTCTACTATCTGTAAATTAATCGTTAATATGTGCAAAGTTATCTCAGGACATGATCATCGGAGTATCATGGAAGACATTTCGGACTTGCATATAGAAATGGTTAATACTGCCTATTTTATGCAAGCAACACTCAGGTCATCTTGGTTCAATAAAACCTCGATGCTTGTGTTAACTTGCAATATCAAAACCCAAGAAAGTAGTGCTCAGGTCATCATGGTTCAATTATACCATTGATGTTTGCACTCACTTCCCACATTTTAAAGGCTCAATGATGAAACAAAGCAATGACTCCATGACCGGTCTGATTGTCGCATTGCATTTCATTTTGTATTTGCATTTTTTAAGTAGATTTGCATTTCATTTTGCATGGGATCACAACACTCATCTTTTCCAAGGCCAAAGAGCAAAATGGTGTTATCTCTCTTATTACGTGATTGAGTACATTGGACAATAACAAAAGTAATCAATTTATTCATCCTGCATGATAAGTTAGTTCATCTCATGTAGCCATTGCATACTAAGACATCATTCATATAAAGCATCCAATCATTCATTCATTTAGTTAGATTATTGCATTGCATCTATTTTATCTCAAATCATATAAAGTAGCATCATTGCATTGCATTGCATCCATCTCATATTAACATGCAGGAGAAAATCATAAAAATATCATAAACATAGAAATAATTGCATTGCACATACATCACATAGTGCTTATAAGAATAACCATACATATTTGCATTTGCATAACATCATGTAAGTACTGCATCATCATATAAAAAGTATGCATCCATCATCTAGAATCCATAAGCATATAGAAATAAAGCATAACATCATGAAGGTAACTACACAACATAATCATATATCAAATAGTATGCATCCATCATCTCATAGGTCATGTAGAGTGAATAGGATCATCAAAAAGATCAATGTCCAAGGTACAATGATATCACAAAATATATGAGATACATCATAGATATACATCATGGGAATCATCAATATATCATCACAAAAAGGTGTGTACATGAATGGATCAATATCCCATATCAGTGTGACCACTAGGACGCACGGCAAAACTTTGTCCTGATGCGGTAGGTATAGTAGCACCAGTTGATACCCATGTACCTGGGTCCCCACTTGGGGGATCTCCCTAAAGTGGCCCTGTCACTCCTTGACTCTCAGTCCGGCTCTATCCCGATCTCTTGCTCAGCTGTGAAAATCTTGGAGCTCTTCGATCAGTAGTAAAGTATAAGGTCCTGTAATACTCTGCCTCTTGGATCCCCTGGTGCATCATCTTTAGGGCAGTCTTCCCTGAACTAGACTCTCCTGACAACTGTACATGTGCCTCAGCCTGTCGACACCTATCCCTAGCTGCATCTCTCTCGACCATGAGAGAAGCCATCTGAACCTCTAGCTGGCCCATCTTAGAGTCCCTCTCTGCTATTCAACTCTCTAGATGTTGAATTTGAGCGTGTAAGTCTATGCTGGTGAGATGGAATTCTAATGAGGATCCGTCGAGGTGCCTCTTCTTGTGTCTGCTCAACCTATGATACTGTCATAGGTACCTGCTCAACCTGGGGAACCTCCTACTCTGGGACCTGATGCCCTTGATCCACTGGACCTAATCTCCTCCATTTGACCACCCAGGTCATCCAATCTGTATATACATCTCTGGTAGATCTAGAACTGTTGGCTCCTAGTGTGCCTACCCCTACCACTGCCACTTCTTGACCATCTCCCCCATCATCATCTCCTCCATCATCATATCTAGCACCATGATCTCCTGCATCTCCTCTATATCCATCTCTATCATCCTCTCCATCTCCGCCATCATCTCCACCCCCACCTCCTCTCTCCCCACCATCCCTTGGTCATCTAGGAGAAATATGTCATAGCCTCTCATCATCCTCATCTAAAACTAGCTCTGGCTCATCTAGACATGTCAGCCTCGAAAACTTGTGTACAGTACAATGCATGCCATACTCATTTGTCATCCCACTATCCATCACACTTGGAAGATAATCCCAATCTAATGGCCCCAATGATCGATACTATGCACATGCCTGGTCATATGAAATAGCGGGCCCCCAAGTAGCCACATCCAGTCTCTGGCGAGCATAATATGTTGTACCCTATGGTATCCCATGTATCCTGCCATATTGTCTCAATACCCTCATAAAAAGGAATCACTTGATGGCATAGGGTGTCGATCCAATCAGATATCTCCAATACATCCTCAGGCCAGATCTCACAATCTCTGTACGGTCTCCATATCACAGTATCTAGATCATCCAGTGTCTGTTGCTAGTACTCCAATTTGCCCAGCTTTTGCTGGACATTGATGCCTGGATACCTATCAGCATAAGGCATGCCTACAGGTCTATCTCTATCAGCCAATGGGCGTATGATAGGGAAGTTCTCCCAGGCCCAAACTTGAAGAACAATCACCCCTGCTGATAATGCAGCTAATCTTTGGTACACAACTCGGTGCAGGTCATGATACAAGTGCACCAGCATGCATGACCCCCATGCAAATCAGGTCCCCTGTGTCACCTATTTCTCAAGAAGATGACCCCATATAATAGATATCCCTTTGACCTGTGATCAGGACAAAGAAAACTTCCAATGAATCTGGCAAGAATGGTGGGTAAGGTGGCATAACCTAGCTCTAGCATCTCCTGCCACGCAATGTCATATCCCCCTATCTCATCATCCTCGAACACTCAGCAAAGTGCATCTGTCCCACCCCACTCGCTAAGATTGTAGTACACTAGCTCGCCCATTCCAGGGATGCACAGTATCTGGTACACATCCTCGGGTGTCACCATCATCTCGCCCGTCAGTAAGTGAAAATTGTTGTGCTCGCTATGCCAACGCTCTGCTAAGGCTTTCAATAATCCTTGGTTTATCAAGGGTCAGGGTATGTCGAGAAGGGAAGATAAACCACACCTATCAATGTGGTCTCACTCTGCCTAGCTAAGGTGGGGTATCAGCCTCCATGTCTTTGGGAAGTGCTCCCGAGACTGGAGGACACTAAAGTGCTCCTGCAATCAAATCATCTCATCATATCAGTTTCTTGTTTTATCTATCTATCAAATCAATCTATCTATCAGTCTATCTTGTTCAATTGAGATTTTTACCAAATCTCGTTGGACCCCTATCAATAACACTCATCTATCATGAGATCATTATCAATCATATCTCATCTCATGCGTACATCAAGATAATTAGAATTGATCATCAAATTTCATCAATCAGGAGTGTCTAAATTTATCAATTAGATAGCTAATCAAATCTTACCCTATCGAAATCAAAAATCAAATCAAATTGATAGAAATCCAACCTCTTTATCACACATCAATAAACGCAAAATTCAATAAATCGTCAAATAATCAAAAAATCATCAAATATCAAAAAATCGGGAAAAAATCAAAAAACAAACGCAAAAAAATCATCAAATACATCAAAAAATTGAAAAATTGTGAAAAATCATCAAACAATCGAAAGCTCGCAAAAACTCATAAAAAAAATCAAAAAATCGAAAAGTCAAAAGTCAAAAAATTAGAAAATTAAAAAAAATTGTCAGGCTCAGGCCCCCATGGTGCCGCCCAAGGCATCGCCAGTGCCCGCGATGGCACCCAAGGCGCCCGCAGTGGTGTCGCCATCGTACCACCACTCCCTCAATAACAATTTTTTCCTTTTTAAAAATTTATTTATTTTTTTCCAAAAACCGCGATAAATGCATAAATAATTTAATTTTTGGGGGATGCAACTTAAAAAAATTGAAAAATCCAAACCAACCCATTTTGTAATTCAAAAAACCCATCTCGAAAATGTAATTTTTTTACAAACCCACATGGCAAAAATCCTAAAAAATGATTTTTTCTACAAATAGCTAATTTTTTTAAGAAATCAACTAAAATTTGACAAAGTTGGGTTTTCTCAAAGTACGTATCGGTGGACCATAGGTCAGACAACGCTCATGTCGC